>NC_069506.1:38043928-38193928 GCF_027579735.1 Bombina bombina
TATGTGTGTATGTACATATGTATTTATATGTTTGTATGTGTATGTAAATACATACATACACATATAAATATATATATGTACACATACAAACACTTAAATACATTTGTAATCACACACAAACATATCAGACAGTGTTTATATGAGTGTAATTGTACTTTTCTGTGTATATATACAGGGAGTGCAGAATTATTAGGCAAGTTGTATTTTTGAGGATTAATTTTATTATTGAACAACAACCATGTTCTCAATGAACCCAAAAAACTCATTAATATCAAAGCTGAATAGTTTTGGAAGTAGTTTTTAGTTTGTTTTTAGTTTTAGCTATTTTAGGGGGATATCTGTGTGTGCAGGTGACTATTACTGTGCATAATTATTAGGCAACTTAACAAAAAACAAATATATACCCATTTCAATTATTTATTTTTTCCAGTTAAACCAATATAACATCTCAACATTCACAAATATACATTTCTGACATTCAAAAACAAAACAAAAACAAATCAGTGACCAATATAGCCACCTTTCTTTGCAAGGACACTCAAAAGCCTGCCATCCATGGATTCTGTCATTGTTTTGATCTATTCACCATCAACATTGCCTGCAGCAGCAACCACAGCCTCCCAGACACTGTTCAGAGAGGTGTACTGTTTTCCCTCCTTGTAAATCTCACATTTGATGATGGACCACAGGTTCTAAATGGGGTTCAGATCAGGTGAACAAGGAGGCCATGTCATTAGATTTTCTTCTTTTATACCCTTTCTTGCCAGCCATGCTGTGGAGTACTTGGACGCGTGTGATGGAGCATTGTCCTGCATGAAAATCATGTTTTTCTTGAAGGATGCAGACTTCTTCCTGTACCACTGCTTGAAGAAGGAGTCTTCCAGAAACTGGCAGTAGGACTGGGAGTTGAGCTTGACTCCATCCTCAACCCGAAAAGGCCCCACAAGCTCATCTTTGATGATACCAGCCCAAACCAGTACTCCACCTCCACCTTGCTGGCGTCTGAGTCGGACTGGAGCTCTCTGCCCTTTACCAATCCAGCCAAGGGCCCATCCATCTGGCCCATCAAGACTCACTCTCATTTCATCAGTCCATAAAACCTTAGAAAAATCAGTCTTGAGATATTTCTTGGCCCAGTCTTGACGTTTCAGCTTGTGTGTCTTGTTCAGTGGTGGTCGTCTTTCAGCCTTTCTTACCTTGGCCATGTCTCTGAGTATTGCACACCTTGTGCTTTTGGGCTCTCCAGTGATGTTGCAGCTCTGAAATATGGCCAAACTGGTGGCAAGTGGCATCTTGGCAGCTGCACGCTTGACTTTTCTCAGTTCATGGGCAGTTATTTTGCGCCTTGGTTTTTCCACACGCTTCTTGCGACCCTGTTGACTATTTTGAATGAAACGCTTGATTGTTCGATGATCACGCTTCAGAAGCTTTGCAATTTTAAGAGTGCTGCATCCCTCTGCAAGATATCTCACTATTTTTGACTTTTCTGAGCCTGTCAAGTCCTTCTTTTGACCCATTTTGCCAAAGGAAAGGAAGTTGCCTAATAATTATGCACACCTGACATAGAGTGTTGATGTCATTAGACCACACCCCTTCTCATTACAGAGATGCACATCACCTAATATGCTTAATTGGTAGTAGGCTTTCGAGTCTATACAGCTTGGAGTAAGACAACATGCATAAAGAGGATGATGTGGTCAAAATACTCATTTGCCTAATAATTCTGCACTCCCTGTATAATACTGTGTTTTAAGTGTGATATTCGATTTGAATGTTATATTCGATTTGAATGTGACATTCGAATTCGAAATATTATTTCTAGTCTAATACTGTGTTTTATAAATGTAATATTCGAATTTGAATGTGACATTCGATTTGAATGTGACATTCGAAATAGTGTTTCTAGTCTACAATTGTGTTTTATAAATGTAATATTCGAATTTGAATGTGACATTCGAATTCGAATGTGACATTCGAAAACTGTTAACAACATTCGAAAATCGAATTTTTAAGAATATTCGTTTAACATTCTATTATGTAAATCGAATTTCTACAACATTCGTTCTAACATTCAAATTCAGATATAAACACATTTGCCCATCCCTACCTGACACACATTAAATTTGGTTGCACTCAAGCAAACGCGTCTACTTTTAACTCCTAATAAGCGCGCTCTTTCTGTTGTGTCCAACAATCCAAAACAGCTTTTGCTCTAGTTAGCAGGCCACTCGAAATCTAGCCCTAAATGTATAAGGTTGTTGTTTTAATTTTGTATATTTAAAAAAAAAAAGTTAAAACAAAGCTGTGTCGTTTTTGCATTGCCCAGCCCCACCCTGTGTCATACTCATCATAACCAGTAATACACCATATGATATGGGAGGGCTTACCTGGAGGTAATCTGATAAAAGGATCACTTTTTACTAAAACTCCCACTGCAACAAAAATTCTAGCGAGTATATTTCATCTACCAAAATGAATATCATCTTTGTACTATTAATCTCACCCTTTGCATTGTGGAGCATAGCTAGTGGTAAGTTTTTATACAGATCACATTACCAATAAATACGTGTTACTGTAGAATTAGTTTTTCTAGTTGTATGAATTTAGTCATTTTAATTTACAGTTTGGTTTAATTTGGGTTTACTGTTGATACTAAGTATATTTTGTTGTAATTAGTTTAACACATCAGATATTCCTGACTTTACCTAAAGCCTATCTCACCTGTCTGCAAAACAATTCAGCAAAGACTGATAAAGATTTTCATACATGTATTGTTCATACGACCTGCTGGATTTAACATATTTTTTACTGAATCTGGCACACACATTCCTCTTTGGGATTGCAGAGATGATATTTTTAATCTTGTTGGCTTCAGAAATGTAAAAAGTTATTTAGATTTTTAGCTTATCCGCTAGATCATCTTTGTATGCTCCATACTGACTTACATAAAGTGTAATTTCTATTATTAGACATATTATATGCTTAGTGAATGTTTCTAGAGAATCAAATGTTTTACAATATATTTGTATGCTTCCTAAATTAACTAAATTCTTTATTTTCATGTGATATTATCATGTGACTCAGATTAAATTTAGAGTTTTAGATCTTGCTACTTCTGTGTCAATACTGTTTCACTAACACATTACTATTATTTTTTTGCCTATCAGTCAACTCTGTAAAGATTAATATAAAAGCTTTTGCAGTTCAATAAATGATAGTTCCTTTTTAATTGTTTTATTTTCTTGTTATTTTTTATGATCGTCATGCAGTTTGCAATAACTAAGACACACAGAAGAGTATAATCATTTTTATCTTCCTAGTTTTAAAAGCTAAATAAAGACATGGGGGCCAATTTATCATGGCCTGAATGGGGCCAAATACCCCTGTTTCTGCGCAAGCCTTTAAGCTTGCCAGAAACAGGAGATAAGAAGCAGCGGTCTTAAGACCGCTGCTTCTTAACTCGACCGCCGTCTCTGAGGCTGCGGACATCACTCCGCCTGATAGCATACGATTGGGTTGATTGACACCCCCTGCTAGCAGCCAATCTGCAGGGGGCGGCATTGCACAAGCAGTAACCAGAACTGCTTGTGCAGTGTTAAACGCTGACAGCTTTTGCTGACAGCATTCAGCGTTGTCTGATGGACTGATACGCTACAGCGTATCATGTCCACCAGAAATTGATAAATCGGCCCCATGGATTGTTGTGTGCAATTCTTTAACCAGTTAGCTGTCAAATGAAAGTGTAGTAATTTGCGAACCAAATGTTTTAATACAAAAAAATGTGTGTGTTTGTATGCATGATAATATATGTATCTGTATATAGAATATATGTATAATTTTCTATATGGTTTGTATAGATGTGTGTGTATATGTGTGTGTCTGTGTGATTATGTATCTCGGTAAATTTGTGTGTATATGTATGTGTCTATATGTATGTGTGAGTGTGTGTATATATCTGTGTGTTTGTATGCATATGTGTATGTGGGTTTTTAAGTGAGAATTTTTGTATCATTGTATATATTGTGTTTGTATATATGTGTGTGTGAATGTTGGTTTGTATTTGTGTGTATATGTATGTGTCTTTGTGAGAATATAGGTGTCTGTGTGAGTGTATGTGTGTCTGAGAATGCATGTGTCTGTGTGTAACTATGTGTTTGAGTAAGTTTGTGTATGTGCATGATTGCGTAGGTGTGTGTGTGACCATATATGTATGTGGTTATATATGTGTGTGTATGTCTGTGATGTGTGTGTATATGAGTATATATCTGTGTATGTATGTGTGTATTTTGTGATGTGTGTATATGTGTGTGTATTTATATGTGTGTGTATGTATGTGCATGTGTGTGTGTGTTTATGTGTTTGTCTATGTGTGCATGTATGTATATGTGTGTATGTGTTTATGTGTATGTATGTTTCTGTTTGTGTATATGTGTGTGTGTTTATGTGCTTGTCTATGTGTGTGTTTGTATGTGCATGTGAGTGTGTATTAGTGTATGTATGTGCACGTGTGTGTGTGTTTATGTGTTTGTCTATGTGTGTGTGTATGTGCATGTGTGTATGTGTGTTTGTCTATGTGTGTGTATGTATGTGCATGTGTTTTTATATGTTTGTCTATGTGTGTGTATGTGTTTGTATGGGTGTGTGTTTATGTTTTTGTCTATGTGTGTGCGTGTATGTGTATGTATGTGCATGTTTGTATGTGGGTGTGTGGGTGTTTATGTGTGTATATATGTCTGTGTGTGTGTTCATGTGTCTGTCTATGTGTGTGTGTGTCTGTGTGTGTTTATGTGCTTGTCTATGTGTGTGTGCTTATGTGTATGTCTGTGTGTGTTTGTCTATGTGTGTATGTATATATGTGCATGTGTGTGGGTGTATGTCTGTGTGTGTTTATGTGTTTGTCTATGTGTGTGTGTGTGTGTTTAAGTGTTTGTCTATGTGTGTGTTTTTTGTGTGTATATATGAGTATGTGTTTGTCTATGCATGTGTGTATGTGTTCGTATGTGATTATGTTTTTGTCTATGTGTGTGTGTATGTGTGGGTGTTTATGTGTGTATATATGTCTGTTTGTGTGTGTGTTTATGTGTTTGTTAATGTGTGTGTGTTTATGTGTTTGTCTATGTATTTTTGTGTGAAGTTCTGGTCATAAGAATTAAATAAAGAAGAGTTAACGTTTAATATAGTTCTATACATATTTTTTTTTTTAATACGATCACTGGCTGATTGCAAGTAACTGTGTTACTTATATTAAAGCTTTTAATAATTTGAAATTAATTATAAATGTTGTGATCCAGCCATTACTGTATAATGTAATTGGTTGCAATTAACTGTAATGTTTACAGATAACTATGCAGCAACTAGCTCTATAAACTAGATGACTTGTATAGTTTATATTGCATTATTGTAGTAATTATCGATCATTTAATTCCAGCTGAGTTTAATGGTTACATGTTTACATAAAATACACACAACACAAGGTAAACGCTTATTAACTTTTTTTAATCTATTAAGAGCTAGATTACAAGTGGAGTGCAAAATTATTGCGCGCCCACGAATTAGCAAAAATTAACCAGCCATTACAAGTAGCTGGTTATTGCAACCGTGCGCTCGCAGTAGCAATTAGCGCCCAGAAATTTGATCTCTGGTTAATTTTCTGAAAGTACACCAAATGCCCTCAAAATAATTATATATATGTTTTAATAAAAAACAACTACACTAGGCAGTTTTGGGGCTTTAAAGTTGGAGGGCGTGGGGTGTTAGGAAAAAAACGGGACTAAAAAGTGCCTTTACATTGCAGTCTATGGGAACTGTGTGTTCCCAGTAAATATATACGTATATATATATATATTACACATATTAACACATACATATATACGCATATACATAGGTAGTAGGGTAAGTGCACTCTCACAGACAGGTGATCAAATGCCAGGGTGCTAAGATTAAAGGTTGGTCTGATGAATGGGTGAATACCCTGAAACGTCACTAAGGAATACATTTGATTTGAACACTTTACAAGACCAGTGAATGCTTTGTTCTATATCCAGTAAGCATATACATATATATTTAAAAATGCTGCAATCTCTGCGCATTCACATTACGCTTAACTTGTAATACCAGTACACATTAGCGTGTAACAAACACCTAAACGTGTCATTTCTCTTTAACATATCTGCAAACACAGGGCTTGTACTGCTCAATATGACTTACACAATACAACAATATCCAAATCAATAGCAAAGCTTAATAAAGGCAAATGATTTGTGATATTTTATTTTAGCAACTAAGAATCCTGTTTATTCAAGTTACAGCTTGAAAAGAAATTACAAAATGACGCAAGTAACTATAAGCAGGAAAATTACAGGCTGTATTTTGTAGTTGGTGTGTGAACAATATGCAGTACTAAAATAAAAACAATAATAAGTTAGGTTCAATCAATGTTTTTTACAAAAGATTCTTTTTTTTAATCATATTTTATTCTTATTTAGTGACATCTCTGCAATGCTACAACTGTAAAGATATGAAGAATAACACAGAATGCAATAGCCTTCCAGTTGAAACATGTGCTCCTTCGTTTAATGTTTGCTTAGCAACAACAGAGAAGTTGTGTAAGTATTACAAACCATCAGCATAGGTGTGTCACTAATTGTACATTGTTAATTATAAATTGCTCAACACTGTTATTATCATGTACAGCAGGAGAAAGTTGGAGACAAAAACTAGGACATGTGAAATTGTTGCTTCAGTGTAAACAACTTTTGTGTGTGTGTGTAGGAGGTTATTTATTGATATTCTCCCCTGTTTACATAGCTTTTCTACATAGAAAGCAGCTGTATTCATATTGTATATATAAATAATGGGTTCAACAGGCTAAAACAGTTATATAAAATGACAACAATTTAATCTACTCTAATAAGTAAAATTAATTACTAATAACACATTAAAGGGAGAAAATGGTACAGTACATTGTCCCTTTAATTTTGAAGCATCTGCAAACAATATCAGTGGAGTTTCAATGCTCCTTAAAATATCATTAATAAATAGAATAAAGATAAGTGAAACCAAGGCCCACCACTTACAACTTGTGCCCAATTTTAGAATTTTCCATTAAAGGGAAATGAAATCCAAAATCTTTCTTTCATGATTCAGATAGAGAATACAATTTTTAAAAAGGTTTCCAATTTACTTCTATTATCAAAGTTATTTTGTTCTCATGTTATTCTTTGTTGAAGAGATATCTAGATATGTAGCGTGCACATGTCTGAAGCACTACATGACAGGAAATGGTGCTGCCATCTAGTGTTCTTGCTAATGTATAACACTGTTGCAAAACTAGACGTGCACACTTCTAAACTTACCTTCCAGCTTTTTAACAAAGTATAACAAGAAAATGAAGAAAATTTGATAATAGAAGTAAATCGGAAAGTTGTTTAAAATTGAATGCTGTATCTGAATAATGAAATACATTTTTTGGGTTTTGTGTTCCTTTAACAATAACTCTCTGCACTATATACTTAAAGGGACATGAAACCCAGCATTTTTCTTTTTCTTATTTTTCATGATTCAAATAGAGAATGTGATTTTAAACAACTTTCCAATTTACTTCTTTTATCCAATTTGCTTGCATTTCTTGGTATTCTTTTTTGAAGGAGCAGCTGTGCACCACTGGGAGCTATCTGAAGACATCTGGCGAACCAATTAAAAGAGATTTTTGTGTAGCTAACAATCAGCAGCTAGCTCCTAGTAATGCATTGCTGCTCCTGAACCTACATAGATATGCTTTTCAACTAAGGATACCAAGAAAAATAAGCCATTTAGATAATAGAATCAAATTGGAAAGTTGTTTAGAAACACATGTTCTGTCTGAATCATAAATAAAAAGTTTTGGATGTAATGTCCCTTTAAACCAGTTTTCAATCTAAGTGCATACATTTCCCTTCAAATCAGTATCTCAAAAACTCCTAGCAAAATCTAAGTTCAACATGTATGTGTTGTTAAGAATTTACCAATAAAAGTATTGTTATATGGTGATCAGGAATGTGGAGCTTACAGATTTTTAATTCTTCTTCCTTTCATCCAGTTAATGGTGCAAAAATATCCAAAAAGTGTGCTGTGACTGGCGAATGCAACCAAGTTAATTATGATATAAAGATTCTAGCACGCAAAATGGAATGTTGTGGAAGTGATTTGTGCAACAGAGACGCTCCCTGGAATGGACAAACCGCTTTGCAAAGCAACGTCATCTTGGCAACAGCATGTGCTTTGGTCCTTTGTGTCATCAAGAACATGTAGATTGTATATCACTTGACATCAGTAAAGAAGTAATAAATGGGATGGAATACAGATGTTGAAGAAATACAGTTATCTCCACAAAACGCGTTTCTAATTTACTGCTTTCCAGAAAATTTGTTTCTAATTCAGCGATCTGTACAAAATGTCTTTCTAACTCATTAATCTGTACAAAATGTGTTTCTAATTCAGCAATCTGTACAAAATGTGTTTCTAATTCAGCGATCTGTACAAAACACGTTTCTAACTCAGTAATCTGTACAAAATGTGTTTGTAATACAGTGATCTGTACAAAATGTGTTAATAATACAGTAATCTGTACAAAATGTGTTTATAATACAGTGATCTGTACAAAATGTGTTTCTAACTGAGAGTTCTGTACAAAATGTGTTTCAAACTCATTAATCTGTACAAAACGCGTTTCTAACTCAGCAATCTCTACAAAATGTGTTTAAAATACAGTGATCTGTACAAAATGGGTTTCTAACTCATTAATCTGTACAAGACGCGTTTCTAACTCAGCAATCTGTACAAAATGTGTTTCTAATACAGAAATCTGTACAAAATGTGTTTCTAATACAGCAATCTGTACAGAATGAGATTCTAATTTAGTGATCTCTAAACAAAGTGTTTCTAATTCAGTAATCTCTACAAAATGTTTTTGTAATATAACAATCTTAACAAAACCTTTTTTTAATGAAGTGATCTACACAAAATATGTTTCTAATGCAGTAAGCTCTACCAAATGCCTTTCTTATGCAGACAGCAGATCTAGGACATGATTTCCTTCCACTCCTGTGCTCACTAAATATTATTATATTTAGCTACAGTGAATTGAAACATTTGTGCAATTTACTTGTATTAGCAAAGATGCTTCCAATAAAAGTTGTTACGGTTTCAGCAACATATGTAGATATGCTGCTTATCCCCCAGCACCAGTATTCATTCGCCTGGTATATAAATTGGGCCAGTGATTAATTTACACACATAGCACAGTGTTTGAATTCTGGTGCAGGGCATGCGCGGTATAGGTCCATATGACGCTGGAACTGTGTTAGCTTTTACTAGAGAAATACAAGTAGATTGCAAAAATACTTCTTTCCCAAACTGAAATGCCCTCACTTACACTGCAATTTCCAATGTTATGTGTTTTTTTTATATAGGGATTAATTGCTAAGGGGAAATATGATGAGGAATTCATTGTGGGGTCATGTTGTTTCTATTATTTGCGTTTGCAGGAGCGCAATAAATTGCCGCTCCACTTGAAATCTAACCCTAAACAGGGAGAAAATCTTACAGTACATTGTCCCTTTAATTTTTAAAGGACAACTCAATGCAGTAGAATTACATAATTAACATGTGCATAATAAAAAGACAATGCACTAGCAGTTACTCTGAATTTCAAATAAGCAGTAGATTTTTTTCTGACACATTTATTTTTTTCTCCCATTGTCCGGCCCCCTGTATCATGTGACGGACATCAGCCAGTCACAGACTAGTATACATATACCCTGTGAGCTTGTGCACATGCTCATTAGGATCTTGTTCCCCAGAAAGTGTAAATAAAAAAACACTGTACAAAATTTGAAAATGGAAGTAAATTGGAAAGTTTCTTAAAGGCCATTATGTTACATTTGCTTTTAACAAACCATGTGCACATGTCTGCAGTTTTGCAACGATGTTAAACATTAGCAAAAGCACTATTTCCTGTCATGTAGTGCTTCAGGCATGTGCACAATACCTATCTATAGATATCTCTTCAACAAGTAATAACATGAGAATGAAATAGGTTTGATAATATAAGTAAATTGGAAAATTCTAAAATTGGGCAAAAGTTGGAAGTGATGTGCCCTGGGGTTCTGATTTAACTTCTCTTTATTCTGTTTATTAATGATCTTTTAAGGAACATTGAAACTCAACTGTATTGTTTGCAGATGATTAAAGGGATGATGATGATTAAAGGGATTCAAGTCCTTTATGATTCAAGTAAAGCAGTTTTAAAATCCTGCTTAGCACTCAAAGGGTTAAAGGGACTATGGTCTAGATTTATGAAGCAGCAGATGCCCATTTGCGGGCGTGCAATAAATAAGTGGCTGGTTTTTGCTACCGCAATCTCTGGTTAATTTTATAAACATGCCTCAAATGTCCCCAAAATACATATTCTACCATTTTTATTTTTTAGTAAAATAACTGCACTAGGCAGAATTCTGGCGGTAAGGTTGGTGGGAGTGCGGTAATAGAAAAAAAAAGCACTGAAAAATGCCTTTACATTGCCGTCTATGGAAACTGTGTGTTCCCTGTAAATTTATATGTTAATACTTATGTATATGTGTATATACATATCTATTTATATTTGCTGCCATCGCTGCGCTACTTAACCCCATTCGCTGTGCTAAGGTTCTGATGTCGTCTCTCCATTGGAGTCTATGGAAGCACGCTCTTGTGAGCTTACGTTCGCATTGCTCTTAACTAGTAATACCAGCGCACAATAGCGTGCGCTGGTTTTACTTCATGCAGCCTAATATCGCTTTCATGAAAGCGATATTTAGCACTCCACTTGTAATCTAGCCCTTAATGTCCCTTTAATATGTAGCTGTGTGTTTGTAAATTAGATTAGCTGATCACACATTGAAAACATAAATGTAAAAGTATTAGATTATATAACAAGGGTCCTTTATCTAATCTCTGACGGGGACAATTAGGGACAAATATAAATTAGTTTTTTACTGTCCCTTTAATTTTCACATATAGAAATTGTAACAGTTGAAACCAGTAGAAAACTAGAACATTTTGTATTATACTATATTTCAGGTTTATTCTTCACATCTTTTTGGGATTTGCAGGAATGTTCTGGGTCATTTTTATGTAATTGTATTAAATGACAGCGTAATGTATGTTTTATTTATGAAGGTTTGCAGTATATAAGAAAGTGAATGATACTCGCTTTGTGTTGAAAATCTTTTTTTCACTGCAGTCAGAAATGTCATTAAAAATTATGAATGTCATACTTTAATAAGCAAATTGAGCATTGTATATATTAATAAAATAATTTGATGTGTATAAATATATATATATATATATATATGTATATATATATGTATATATATATATATATATATATATATATATATATATATGTATATCTATATTTATATACATACAAGTCTTTAAAGGAAAAGTAAACTATCGTGCACCTCTATGCCGCAACGCAAAATACATCTAAAATAAGGTTGGGTTTAATTCATGATTTTTTTTTGTATTAATAAAGTTATAATTTTACCTTTCAATCCGCTATTATATATTGCTGTCACTCTGCCTGGATATAAAAAAATGTTTATTTTGAAATAAGGAATATCGTCTTCATGATTCTTATAGGTCTCCCAGTGGCGTTCGAATAGATTTACTATACGCCCCCAACTTAAACTACGCATGCGTGTCTCATTGAATTCAATGCTTGTATAGAAGCGCGTTCATGAGACACGCATGCGTACAGGACCCGCTAATACGATCACTGCTATGTTACAAAGCAATGAATCTAGTGATTCATTGTGTTAATATGTATCACAGCAGGGATCGTATTTTAAAGCATGCCCAATACAGGATGCTTCAGTAGAGCGTGAACGAATGAACACGTAAGAGCGGGTGGGATCGTTCTTACGCGTGAAAGAGAAAAAACAGGAAATGAGCGGGTAGGCAGAGGATCAGAAAAGACTGTGAGGCCCATTTATCAAACTCCTTATGGAGCTTGTGGGCCCGTGTTTCTGGCGAGTCTGAAGACCGCTGCTCCATCACCCTATTCGCCTGCTCTGAGCAGGCGGACAGGAATCGCCGGAAATCAACCCGATCGAGTACGATCGGGTTGATTGACACCCCCCGTCTGCAGGGGGCGGCGTTGCACCAGCAGCTCTTGTGAGCTGCTGGTGCAATGCTGAATACGGAGAGCGTATTGCTCTCCGCATTCAGCAAGGTCTGTCGGACCTGCACTGTCGGATCAGGTCCGACAGACATTTATTAAATAGACCTCTGTATGTGAGAAAAATAAAGATTATATAAAAAATAAGAAGGGATTTAAAAAAAAAAAAAATGTTAGCGACTACATACAGGGTTTTAAGATGAATCGATGGCATTAATGTTTTGGCAGAAAATGAACTTTCACTTTAATGTAGAATAGTTGTATTAAGCTATAGCAGTGCCAGAATAAGGGTGTTACATTTTGGTATTGTTTATATTGGCCCAGATTACAAACGGCGTGCTAATGTAGCGTGGGGTCGTGATAAGCAGTCCATGATAAATCCTATTTACCATAAAAGGGTTAACGCACTTTTAATGGAGATTATAGTTTACACACGTCCGAATGCTGAAACTGCGCTAGAATATTTAGTGCGACTTGAGACCTGAAATAAAGTGTAAGCATTAAAAAAAAAAAAATCATCCAAAACATATTAAACTAAAGTATTACACTCATCTATACTATAATCATGTTTGTAAAGCATCCGTCACCGTCGTCAGTTGCGCACGCATCCAAGATAATGTTGGCTGCCACGAAAAAAACACCTAACCGTTCGCACAAAATAACAAAAAAAAACTAACCGCCCGCCAGGGGCGTATTTAGGTTTTGTGCTGCCCTAGGCAGTCAGAATCCTGCTGCCCCCTCTCAATAGCTAAAAGAAATTATCAGGCTAAGTTTAGCTTTAAATACATCATTCTTTCTAGTATTTTTTTTTTAATGTGACTAATACCAGATTCCCAACTTTTTATGCTTGAGTGGGAACTTGAACTCCATTTAAATTCCATATTTTGTTTTGTAGTTCTTTTGATAGATAAATATTTCCTTAAACACTAAGTTGTTAAGAATATTAAAACCTAGACCTTCTATATATAAACCACATCCATTGTCATAGACAAAAGCAAAGATAAAATAAAAGATTTTCAGTGAGTTTGGGTTATTTTTGTATGTGCTCTAAATATTTTTACTGTTTTGAACGTTGTAAACTGCAGCAGGAATATATTTCCTAAGCTACAGTCTGGATGTTACATTTCATAATGCAATCACTTACAGAAGAAGGCACTGATTACAGCCCAGCCCAGCCCATTCTATCCTAGATGTAAGTTTCATAAATTATTTTTAACAACTTAGTTTAATAAAAAAAAATCTAATTTCTTCATGCAGCCACTGAAAATTAAAAATAAAATCACATGTATACATAAAACATCTAAAAAAGTAACCAGGAACCATAGGCTCAAAAAGTCTGGCCACAGGTCATAGCACAGCCCATTTCCATATGATCCCATATCATATCCATATTGATGCTGCCAGCAGCACAGCAGCCAGATGCCACCGTGACCTTCCGAATCCTTGGTCACATCTCACCATGATCACCACCAGGCAGTGCCCACTGCCCGCCCCATTTTTACAAGATCGATCGACAGCCGCTAATAGCTGCTGCTAGCATAGCAGCAGCAATTAGTGGCTCTCGATCGATCTTGTAAAAATGTATAGCTTGACTTAGAGCCTAGACTCGAGAATAGAGGAGCAACCTGGCGCAATGACAATCGAATTGCAAAAAAAAATACCTTGCAATTTATGGTATGTGCCACCCGCCTCGCCTGGTCACCCCCCTCCTCTCCAGTCCAGACCAGTCCTCAGTCTCCTCTCTGTCACTTTCTCAGCCAGGCTTTCGACTCACACACACTCCACCAGCTCAGCCTCCTCGTGATCTGTCTTTTTTGACAATTCACTTACCGTTTGGAGACCAATGCCCTGGGAGATCAAGAGATCACATCACGTATGCACGTCTGGCTCCCTCCATCCATGTGCAGCATTGGCGTGCACTGTGAGCAGACAGGAAGGTGAGCAGAAGGAGAAAAACGTCACGTGACCTCGGCAAAAGCCGGGTCACGTGACAGCAGCACGGGAATTTTTTTTTAATAATAAAAAAATAAAATAATAATGCCAACATTAGAAAGTGCCAACAATGTGCCGCCCCCTCAAATCTGCCGCTTAGGCACCGGCCTTGTTGGCCTATGCATAAATATGCCCTTGCTGCCTGCACAAAGTATTAACAACAACAAAAAACTAAACGTCCGCACAAAGTATTAACAAAAAAACAAACAAAATTTATGCTTACCTGATAAATTTATTTATTTCCTGATATGGTGTGTCCACGGCTTGAGTAATTACTGTTGGGAATATCACTCCTGGCCAGCAGGAGGAGGCAAAGAGTACCACAGCTAAACTGCCAAGTATCACTCCCTTAATCACAACCCCCAGTCATTTGACCAAAGGGAAATGGAGAAAAAGGAGTAACACAACGTGTAGAGGTTCCTGAGGTTATAGTCTAAAGAACAACTGTCTTAAAATAAAGTGTGGGGCCGTGGACTCACCATATCCAGAAATAAATAAATTTATCAGGTAAGCATAAATTTTGTTTTTCTTTCCTAAGATATGGTGAGTCCACGGCTTGAGTAATTACTGTTAGGAACCAATACCCAAGTTAGAGGACACGGATAAATAGGGAGGAAAAAGACAGGTAGTCCTAAACAGAAGGCATGGCCACTTGAAGAACCTTTCTCCCAAAACAAGCCTCAGCCGAGGCAAAAATATCAAATTTGGAACATTTGGAAAAAGTATGTATAGAAGACCAAGTTGCAGCCTTGCAAATTTTTTCCCCAGAAGCTTCATTTTTGAAAGCCCAAGAAGAGGAAACAGTTCTTGTGGAAGGAGCCCTAATTCTCTTAGGAGGCTGCTGTCCAGCAGTCTCATAAGCCAAACGAATTATACTTCGTAACCAAAAAGAAACAGTAGTAGCAGTAGCTTTCTGACTTTTAAGTTTCCCAGAGAAACAGACAAACAGGGCAGAGGACTAGCGAAAATCCTTAGTTGCCTGTAAGTAGAATTTAAGAGCACCTACAACATCCAAATTGTGTAACAAACGTTCTTTGGAAGAAGAAGGATTAGAAAACAGAGAGGGAACAACAATTTCCTGATTGATATTTCTATTAGAAACAACCTTAGGAAGGAAACCTTACTTAGTACGAAGAACCGCATTATCGGCATGAAAAATAAGATAAGGGGAATCACACTGTAGAGCTGAGAGTTCCGAGACTCTTCGAGCAGAAGGTATAGCAACAAGAAACTAAATCTTTCAAGATCACAACTTAGGGGGATATTTATCAAAGCCTCAACCGCAAATACGCCGGAATTTACAGACGTAACATACAATCCGCTGGTCTCAATCCGACGCAAATTGATGCTTTTGTCATTACAGATGTTCCAAATACACATTCGGCTCTATCTGACACTTTTTCAAAGTTATCAAACTTTTAACAGGAACGTTCATGGCTATTTCGGCCCAGCGTACCTGGTTTTCAATCCGCCACCCTGTAGGCCGCGGATGCCATAGAAATCAATGGGAGTCTGAAAGCACAGAAAGCTTATGTTCGATGCTGTCAGATATCCCATTGATTTTTATGGTTGAAAACAAGTTACGTTTAAACCTAACACCCAAACATAAAACCTGAGTCTAAACACCCCTAATCTGCCACCCCCCGACATTGCTGCAAACTAAATAAAGTTATTAACCCCTAACCTGCCACTCCCCGACCCAGCCACCACTGAATAAACATATTAACCCCTAAACCTCTGACCTCCCACATCCCTACCACTAACTAAACCTATTAACCCCTAAACCGTCAGCCCCCCACATCGCCATAAACTAAATTAAGCTATTAACCCCTAAACCTAACAACCCCGCTAACTTTAAATAAAAATTGCAACATCCCTATCTTCAAATAAATTTAACCTTACTTGTAGAATTTAAAAAAACTATTTTAAAATATGAATTAACCTACCCTAACTATTATACTACAATTAAATTAAACTACTAATTAAATTAACTAAATTACATATTAAAAAACCCTATCCCTACTCAAATTATTTAAATATACTATTAAACCTTTTTACAAATTAATAAATTACAGAAAAAAACAAACACTAAATTACAAAAAATTAAAAAACACATTATCAAAAATAAAAAAGAATTACACCTAATCTAATAACCACCCCAAAATAAAAAAAACCTAGCCTACAATAAACTACCAATGGCCCTTAAAAGGGCCTTTTGTAGGGCATTGCTCCAAAGAAATCAGCTCTTTCACCTGTAAAAAAAATACAAACACCCACCAACAGTAAAACCCACCACCCAACCAACCAACCCCCCAAATAAAACACCTATCTAAAATAACCTAAGCTCCCCATTGCCCTGAAAAGGGCATTTGTATGGGCTTTGCCCTTAAAAGGGCATTTAGCTTTTTTACATGCCCAGACCCTAATCTAAAAATAAAACCCACCCAAAAAACCCTTAAAAAACCTAACAATAACCCCTGACGATATACTTACAGTTATTGAAGTCTCGCTTGAAGGATCCATCCAGGCGGCATCTTCTATCTTCATCCATCCGACACGGAGCAGGTCCATCCTGAAGACATCCGGCGTGGAGCATACTCTCCATTCGGTCACCGCTGTAAACTGGAACGTCAATGCAAGTGACGTCATCCAAGATGGCGTCCCTTGCATTCCTATTGTTTGAAAGATTTCAATCAGTCAATAGGATTAGAGCTGCTAAAATCCTATTGGCTGTTCCAATCAGCCAATAGGATTTGAGAAGCTCTCATTCTATTGGCTGTTCCAATCAGCGATAGGATGAGAGCTCAATCCTATTGGCTGATTGGTTGGGTGGTGGGTTTTACTGTTGGGGGTGTTTGATTTTTTTTTACAGGTAAAAGAGCTGATTTATTTGGGGCAATGCCCCCATAAGGCCCTTTTAAGCGCCATTGGTAGTTTATTGTAGGCTATGTTTTTTTTTATTTTGGGAGGGCTTTTTTTTATTTTGATAGGGCTATTAGATTAGGTGTAATTCTTTTTTATTTTTGATAATGTGGTTTTTTATTTTTCGTAATTTAGTGGGGTTTTTTTTTGTAACTTTAACTGTATTTTATTAATTTGTAATAAGGCTTAATAGTATATTTAAATAATTTGAGTAGGGTTAGGGTTTTTTAATATGTAATTTAGTTAATTTAACTGGTAGTTTAATTTAATTGTAGTATAATAGATAGGGTAGGTTAATTAATAGTTTAAAATAGTTTATTTTAATTCTACAGGTAAGTTTAAATTTATTTGAAGATAGGGATGTTGTAATTTTAATTTAAAGTTAGAGGGTTGTTAGGTATTAGGGGTTAATAGCTTAATTTTTTTGGCAATTTGGGGGGCTGACGGTTTAGGGGTTAATAAGTTTAGTTAGTGGTGGTGATGTGGGAGGCCAGAGGTTTAGTACATTTATTTAGTGGCGACGGTGTCGGGGTGCGGCAGAATAAGGGTTAATAACTTTATTTAGGTTGTGACGGGGTCGGGGAGTGGCGGAATAGGGGTTAATAACTTTATTTATTTTTTATTTTTTTTCATTTTCTTTTTTATGCATTTTTTTTTTTTTAATCTTTTTATTAAGTAATCATCAGGGA
The DNA here is from genome assembly GCF_027579735.1 of Bombina bombina. Classification (NCBI taxonomy): domain Eukaryota; kingdom Metazoa; phylum Chordata; class Amphibia; order Anura; family Bombinatoridae; genus Bombina; species Bombina bombina. The sequence continues at coordinate 38,061,731 of NC_069506.1, forward strand.
TACAAAAAGAAAAAAGAAAATCAAAATACAAGTACTTGCATGGGGGTTATACATACACAATGAAAATTTGACAAAAGAAATTGATAAAACCAATCAGTCAGAAATAAACATAAAAGTAATAATTGTTTTCATTTCTATCCCCCAGCTCTCCCATTTCTTTGAGAGACATATAACCCTTAACTCCTCCCTGATTGGGTTCTCTTTCCAATTCAAAACAGCCTTGTAGGCGACAAAAACTGAGAGAAAAAAAAGGGGAGAGAGAGAGAGAGAAAATGAGAAAGAGAAAGAGAAAGAAGAAAAAAAAAAAAAAAGGTTAAATTAAATTAAATTAGTCCTGTCCTCATTCCTTATTATGGCATTCATTACATAATCTGTAGATCTAAGTGGATAGATAATTCTTTTTTGCAGCTCGTTTGGCTGTGAGTATATAAATATCTCCCATTTTTTGAAAAATCTTTCAATTTCCTTGTTTTTATCTTTTTCTATCATGCATTGTTCTACCGACATTTGTTTAAATAGTTGATTGTTTACTTCAGCTTTAGTAGGTAGCTTCCTTGAAATCCAGGTTTTCAACAATGAAAACCTGGCCATTCCAACAACCATTTCAATAAATTCTTTATTCTTAATCTTTTTTCTATCCATGGGGAATAAGAAGAATACCAGCTCTCGATAAATTTTCATTTCTGATTTAAGAATCCTAGATAACCAGAAGCTCATTTTATACCAGAATTGTCTAACTCGTGTACATTCCCAAAAATGGTGCACAATGTCCGCCCCTCTACTACCGCATTTAACGCATTTATCTTGAGTTTTACTATTCCACCTTGCCATAGATGCGGGAGTAAGATATGTGTGATTTAATATATTAATATGAGCTTCTCTAAAATTTGTAGAGATAAAGATCTTATTGATTCTAGTAATACTATTTTGTATGTATTCTTCATTACATTCTGTTAACCCCTTTAAATGCCATTTCTTAACAATCAATTGAAGATTTAGCTTGCCCTCCTGTCTTAATGATTCCTTATACCATTTTTTTATAGAAAAATTATCCGTCTTACACAGTTCTAGATTGTGTATGAGTGAGGGCCAACCCCAGTCTTTTTTCTCAATATGTAACAATTTATTAGCTAGGTTCCTAGATTGTAGATAGGCAAAAAAATCTTTGCTGGGGAGATCAAATTCACGCCTTAGCTCTTCAAATGTTTTAATCTGTGTTGTATCTGGCATAAAGTTAATCATTTGACTAATATATAGTAATCCCTTTCTCTTCCATCTATGAAATACTGCAGATTTTAATGCTTCGGGAAACGAGGGATATCCGGTTAATGTTAGAAAATTAGATACTGTATAATTGATTTTGAGTTTTTTTCAATATTGTTGCCATGCTTTTATAATACAAAAAAATGAGCTACTGTTTTTAATCCTTTGTGGCATATCTTTTATTTGTGTATGTAATAGTGCTTTTAAAGTATATGGTTTAACAATCATATCTTCTAATACTTTGTCTGTGAAATATTCTTTATCTGTCAGCCATTCAGCTGCTATCTTAATCAGACATGCCAAATTATAATTCAAAATGTTCGGGAGAGCATAGCCCCCATATTCTTTTGAGTATGATAATATTTTTAATGAGATTTTTCTCCTTTTTTTTCCCCAAAGAAAATTAATTATATTTTTGTTAAAGAGTGAAATATCAACTTTTTTGAGTACAAGAGGAAGATTCTGCAATTTATAGAGGATTTTTGGGAAGATGATCATTTTAATTAGACTAATCTTTCCTGATAATGCTAGTGGTAGATATTTCCAAGCGTTAAGCTGATCATATATTTTCTGTAGAATTGGTATTATATTTAAGTCATACCATAATTTTGGGTTCTTGCTCAAGATAATACCTAGATATGTAAATTGATCTACAACTTCAAATTGGCTTGTGATCGTATCCTTATGCTTGTTTAGCCAAAGACTAAACTTTAACTTTAACTTTATTTATGTTGTGGCGGTGTCGGGGAGTGGCGGAATTGGAGTTATTAAGTTTATTTATTTTGCGTCGGGGTTGGGAGTGGCGGGATAGGGGTTAAACATTTTAGTATAGTGGCGGCGTTTAGTGACAGGGTATAAATAAAGTTGTTAAAAAGCCGAATAGACGCGCAAGATCGATAACAACAGTCCTGTGCTCATCGCCCAGTACTTGGTGCGTGCCTTTTTGCCAGCTTTTTTTATAAATAAAGAGAGCGTATTGAGATATGCGGCCGCAATGTTAGGCGATGTTAAGCGAGCGTATTGGTGCCAGCGAATTGAGTTGAGGCTTTGATAAATATCCCCCTTAATGTCTATGGAATGCAACGGCTCAAACGGAGCCAGCTGTAAAATTTTAAGAACAAGGTTAAGGCTCCAAGGAGGAACAACAGACTTAAAGACAGTCCTGATTTTGACCAAGGTCTGACAAATATCGGGCACATCCGCCAAATGTTTATGTAGTAAAACTGATAAAGCAGAAATCTGACCCTTCAGGGTATTGACTGACAATCCCTTTTCCAGGCCTTCCTGAAGAAAAGATAAAATTCTAGGAATTCTAATTCTACTCCAAGAGTAGCCCTTGGATTCATACCAATAAAGATATTTACGCCATATCTTATGGTAAATCTTTCTATTAACAGGCTTGCGAGCCTGAATCATGGTCTCAATGACTGACTCAGAAAAACCATGTTTAGACAGAATTAAGCATTTAATCTCCAAGCAGTCAGCTTCAGAGAAACAAGATTTTGATTAAGGAAGGGACCCTGAATCAGTAGGTCCTTCCTCAGAGGTAGTCGCCAAGGTGGGAGAGATGACATCTCCACTAGGTCTACAAACCAGATCCTGTGAGGCCATGCAGGGGCTATTAGAATCACTGATGCCCCCTCCTGTTTGATACGAGCAATAACTTGTGGAAGGAGAGCAAATGGAGGAAACAGGTATGCCAATCTGAAAACCCAAGGAACTGCCAGTGCATCTATAAGAACGGCCTGTGCATCTCTTGACCTTGAACCGTACCTTGGAAGCTTGATGTTCTGACGTACGCAATCATATCTAACTCCGGCACCATCATTTGAGGACTAAGCTGGAAAACACCTCTGGATGGAGTTCCCACAAAATCTGTCTGCTCAGAAAATCTGCTTCCCAGTTTTCTACTCCTGGAATGTGGATGGCAGATAGACAGTATTTGTGGGTCTCTGCCCACTGAAGAATCTGAGTAACCTCCTTCATGGCTAAGGAACTCAGAGTTCTTCCCTAGTGATTGATGTAAGCCACAGAGGTTATGTTTTCTGGCTGGAACCTGATAAACTGGGCTGAGGACAACTGAGGCCAAGCCAATAGAGTATTGTAAATCACCCTCAACTCCAAGATGTTGATGGGGAGAGCAGACTTCTACCGAGTCCAAAGGCCCTGAGCTTTTAACGAGTTCCAGACTGCTCCCCAGCCCAGCAGACTGGTGTCCGTGGTCACGATCACCCAGGAAGGTCTCTGAAAGCATGTGCCCTGAGACAGATGTTCCTGAGAAATCCACCACGGAAGAGAGCCCCTTGATGACTGATCTAACTCTAATCTCTGAGATAGATCCGCATGGTCGCCATTCCATTGTCTGAGTATGCACAACTGGAGAGCTCTCAAATGTAATCGAGCAAAAGGAATGATGTCCATGGAAGCCACCATCAGACCGATTACCTCCATACATTGAGCCACTGAAGGATAAGCAGTAGCCTGAAGAGAGAGGCAAGAGGAAATTATTTTGTTTTTCCTGACTTCTGTCAGAAAAATCTTCATCAATAGAGAATCCATTATGGTCCCTAAGAACACTACTCTTGTAGCAGGGGAAAGGGAGCTTTTTTTCCAGATTCACATTCCATCCTTGGGAACGAAGAAAAGACAACAATATCTATGTGTGAGATTTTGCTTGTTGAAAAGATGGTGCCAGAACCAATATGCCGTCCAGATAGGGTGCCACAGCAATTCCACAAGAATGGATCACTGCCAAAAGAGCCCACAGAACCTTTGAAAAAATTCTGGGAGCCGTGGCCAGACCAAATGGAAGGGCCACGAACTGGAAATGTTTGTCCAGAAAGGCAAATCTCAGGAATCTGTGATGGTCCCTGTGAATAGGAACATGGAGATATGCATCCTTTAGGTCTATGGTTGTCATGAACTGACCCTCTTTTGCTAAAGGAAGAATGGAGTGTATAGTCTCCATCTTGAAGAATGGAACTTTGAGAAACTTGTTTAGACACTTTAAGTCTAGAATGGGACGGAAAGTTCCATCATTTTTGGGAACCACAAATAGGTTGGAGTAGAACCCGAGACCCTGTTCCTGCACTGGAACTGGAACTATCACTGCCAGGGAGGAAAAATGTTGTATACTGTACATTTCAAGAATGTCTCTCTCTTTATCTGGTCTGCAGATAATCTTGAGAGATGGAATCTGCCTTTGGGAGGAAAAGTCTTGAATTCCAGTTTCTAACCCTTGGATACTATGTCCAAAGTCCAGGGATCTGGGACATCTCGTATCCAGGCTTGAGAGCTAAGAAAGTCTGCCCCCACCTGATCTGATCCGGGATCAGGGGCAAACCCTTCATGCTGATTTGGAATCAGCTGCAGGTTTCTTTGATTGTTTCCTCTTGTTCTAAGACTGATTGGGTTTCCAAGAAGACTTGGATTGTTCCTGCTTGGAAGAAGAAGGGGAAGGCTTTCCTCTGAAGACTACGAAAGGAACAAAAATTACTCTGACGTCCGTTAGGCCTATTTTTCTTATCTTGAGGTAGAAAAGACCATTTTCCACCCGTAATATCAGAGATAATTTCTGCCAAACCGGGTCCAAACATGGTTTTGCCCTTGAAAGGAATCTCCAGAAGCTTGACTATAGAGGAAAGGTCCGCAGACCAGGATTTCAACCATAACGCCCTGTGGGCTAGGACAGTGAAACTAGAAGTTTTAGCTCCTAGTCTAATAACCTGTAAAATGGCATCTGAATTTCATCCAAGGAAGTCTCTACTTGAAGAGAATCAGACAAGGCGTTGAACCAATAACATGCCGCACTAGTCATGGTAGCAATACACACTGCAGGTTGCCATTGGAGACCTTGATGAACATAAATCTTTTTCAAATAAGCCTCCAGCTTCTTGTTCATCAGATCCTTAAAAGAGCAGCTATCCTCAATAGGAATGGTGGTTTTCTTAGCCAGAGTGGAAATGGCCCCTTCAACGGTGGGTTCAGGATACCAAGACTCTTAAATGGAGTCCTCGACAGGAAACATTTTCTTAAAAAGGGAGACGGGGAAAAAGACACCCCTGGTTTCTCCCATTCCTGTGAGATAATCTCCCTAGCACGGTCCGGCACAGGAAAAACCTCCGAAGTGGAAGGTTCATCAAAGAAACTATTAAGTTTACTAGATTTCTTAGGAGTGACAACGACAGGGGTATCAGAGTCATCTCAAGTAGCTAAAAACCTCCTTTAACAATACACAAAGATGTTCAAGCTTAAATCTGAAGGATACCACCTCAGTCTCAGAAGAAGAAATTATAATGTCTGAATCTGAGATTTCACCTTCAGAAAGTCCCAATGTATCTTCCTCATCAGACTTATCAGAAGATGACACAAGTGGTCTGTGCTACTAATCTGAAGATGACACAAGTGGTCTGTGCTACTAATGTGAAGGTGACACAAGTGGTCTGTGCTACTAATGTGAAGATAACACAAGTGGTCTGTGCTACTAATGTGTAGATGACACAAGTGGTCTGTACTACTAATGTGAAGATAACACAAGTGGTCTGTGCTACTAATGTGAAGGTAACACAAGTGGTCTGTGCTATTAATCAGAAGATGACACAAGTGGTCTGTGCTACTAATGTGAAGATGACACAAGTGGTCTGTGCTACTAATGTGAAGGTGACACAAGTGGTCTGTTCTACTAATGTGAAGATAACACAAGTGGTCTGTGCTATTAATGTGAAGATGACACAAGAGGTCTGTGCTACTAATGTGAAGATAACACAAGTGGTCTGTGCTACTAATGTGAAGACAACAGAAGTGGTCTGTGCTACTAATGTGAAGATGGCACGAGTGGTCTTTGCTACCAATATGAAGATGACACAAGTGGTCTATGCTACTAATGTGATGAAATTGATCATGTGGATAAAAACGATGCAGCATTTTCAGAGATTCAAAGGTTTTACATCTGTATCTCGCATGAATATAGAGGCATTGGGAGGTAAATAAAAAAAAGAGAAATTAAAAAACTTATGATCTCTTCTGTCAAAAAAGATTGGGACATATTGCTCCAAAATACATTGCGGACCATTCTGGTTGTGACACTGTTAATCCTAGGCCTAACCCAAACATCACTCTAGCTGTAATCCTAATTCTAGCCATAATCCCAAACAAAACCATAACCCAAGCAGTAACCCTAGTACAAAACCTTATCTTAGTAGTAATCCTAGTACTAACCCTAACCATTGCATTAACCCTAGTATAGCCCTAGCAGTAACCCTGGTACTGAACTTAATCTAAGTAGAAACCCTAGTATTAATCCTAACCCTAGCAGTTACCATAGTACTAACCCTAATCTTGGCTGTGTGCTTAGTACTAACCGTAACAGTAACCCTAGTACTAACCCTAAACCTTGTAGTAACCTTAATATTAACCCTAATCCTAGCCTTAACCCTAGTACTAACCCTAATTATAATCTTAACCCTAGTACTTACCCTAATCCTAGTACTAACCCTAACTCTAGCAGTAACCCTAGTACTAACCCTTAACCTAACAGTAACCATAGAACTAGCCCTATCCTAGCGGTAACCTTAGTACTAACCCTAACTCTAGCAATAACCTTAGTACTAACCCTAACACTAGCAGTAACTCTAGTACTAACTCAAATTCAAGTAGTAACGCTGATACTAATACTAATCCCTGCAATTACCTAGTACTAACTCTAATCCTAGGAGCAACCCTAGTATTAAACCTAATCTTAGCCCTCACCCCTAGTACTAACTCTAATCCTATAATATAAAAGGCCAATTGTGTTTGTCCGAAGCTGTTATGCGCAGTAGAGACTGCGCAAGGACAAACACACCTGGCCTTCAGCAGACTAACCTCCTAGCATCTGGGGCAGACTGGGCGTAACAGGGGTGGGACCGGGCCTGACATGGGCGGGGTCGGGTGTGACGTGGGCGGGGCCATGTGGCCGTGAAAGAAAGTGCTCAAAAGAGGGGGAATAGATAGAGAGCAAAAGAGGGGGGATAGAGAGAGCAAAAGAGAGGGAGAGAGACAGCAAAATAGAGGGGGGAGAAAGGTGGGATAGAGAGCAAAAGAGAGGGGGAAAAGTGAGGGGGGATAGGGGGGAGAGAGAGAGCAAAAGAGAGGGGAGAGAGAGAGCAAAAGAGAGGGGGAGAGCGCAAAAGAGAGGGGGAAAGAAAGAGAGCAAAAGAGAGGGGAGAGAGCGCAAAAGAGAGGGAGAGAGAGAGCAAAAGAGGGGGATAGAGAGAGCAAAAGAGGGGGAGAGAGACTGCAAAAGAAAGGGGGGAGAGATAAAAAGAAAGGGGGGAGAGAGAGAGTGAAAGAGGGGGGTTAAAAAGAGCAAAAGAGAGGGGGAGAGATAGAACAAAAGAGAGGGGGAAATAGACAGCAAAAGAGAGGAAGAGAAGCAACAAAATAGAGGGGGGAAAGAGATCAAAAGAAAGGGGAGAGTGAGCAAAAGAGGGGAGATAGAGAGAGCAAAAGAGGGGGAGAGAGACAGCAAAACAGAGGGAGGAGAGATAAAAAGAAAGGGGGGAGAGAGAGAGCAAAAGTGGGGGGATAGAGAGAGCAAAAGAGAGGGAGAGAGACAGCAAAAGAGAGGGGGAGAGAGAGCAAAAGAGAGCAAAAGAGAGGGGGAAAGAGAGAGAGAGCAAAAGAGAGGATGGAGAGTGCAAAAGAGAGGGGGAGAGAGAGCACAAAAGAGAGGGGGAGAGAGAGAGCAAAAGAGAGGGGAGAGAGAGGTCAAAAGAGAGGGGAGAGAGAGCAAAAGGGGGGAGAGAGAGAGCAGAAGAGAGGGGAGAGATAGAGAGCAAAAGAGAGGGACAGAGAGAGCAAAATAGAGGGGGGATAGAGAGAGAGCAAGGGGTGGAACTGCTGTACTGCAAAAAATGGCCCGTGTACACGGGCTTTAGGACTAGTACAGTACTACTTATAGCAAAAAAAAAGCACCACAAATATCTTCAAAGGATATTACCTTTATTCAAAAGAAAACATGCAACGTTTCTGCCTCATAGGCCTTAATCATTCAAAAGACACAAGTGTACACTCACCTGCCTTTCATAGGTAACAACAATTTAATACGTGTGACTAAAAGATACATGTTAACACAGAATGCCATCTAGTGGCTAAAGCTCAATATTACATTTGCTGCACAAATTAAAAACAAATTAACATTTTAGCTTTCCGACACCTATGTCTGCATACAGGAGGGTGAGAAACTTAAAGGACCAGCTGGTAAAAAGCGACATAGGCCCAGAGAAAGTTGAAAGTCAGAGATTCATTATCCAGAGGTCCTTTGTTTCCTACCCCTGCCTGGGACGTTCTAACGTTCATTGCATGATTAAAGGTAAAGAATTTACTCACTCCAGGACAGGCAAAACATTTGCAATAAAGAGATTTTACACATGTGAGACTGCTTATGTTATCTATCTCATTAAATACCCCTGTTCGTTATTATATTTAGGGGAGTCTACCAGAAAAGCTAGGGAACGCATTATCCAAAATAAATCAAATATTAGATGGGGTAATACTGAAGCCCAAGTATCTTATCATTTAATTAAAGCACGCCACAATATTAGCCAGATGAGATGGCAGATCATAGATTATGTGGATAAATTAAGAGGTGGGTTGATAAAGAATTCTTAGCCAGAAAGAAACATATTGGATCTATCATTTGGATAGTATGCACCCCAAAGGTCTCAACAGAGAGATAGACTACTCAGTCAGTATACTATTTATGTAATCTCTATTGATCACTATAACTATAGGTATGTATGTGGTCTTGCTGTCAGCTTTACATTCACTTATGATTATTTTTATTTTTATACTACTGAATATTTGTCTGCGAGCAGATGTATAACTATATATGGAAATTAACGGCTAGATTCAGAGTTGGGCGGTAGCCGTGAAAACCAGCGTTAGAGGCTCCTAACGCTGGTTTTTACCGCCCTCTGGTATTTGGAGTCAGTCAGGAAAGGGTCTAACGCTCACTTTGCAGCCGTGACTTTTCCATACCGCAGATCCCCTTACGTCAATTGCGTATCCTATCTTTTCAATGGGATCTTTCTAACGTCGGTATTTAGAGTCGTGGCTGAAGTGAGCGTTAGAAATCTAATGACAAAACTCCAGCCGCAGAAAAAAAACAGGAGTTAAGAGCTTTCTGGGCTAACGCCGGTTTATAAAGCTCTTAACTACTGTGCTCTAAAGTACACTAACACCCATAAACTACCTATGTACCCCTAAACCGAGGTCCCCCCACATCGCCGCCACTCTATTAAATTTTTTAACCCCTAATCTGCCGCTCCGTACACCGCCGCCAGCTAAATTATCCCTATGTACCCCTAATCTGCTGCCCCTAATACCGCCGACCCCTATATTATATTTATAAACCCCTAATCTGCCCCCCCCCAACGTCGCCGCCACCTACCTACACTTATTAACAAAAATTGTACAAGAATTGCCGCTTGGGTAAAAATATGAAAGCTTTATTCAAACAATTAAAATTCTTATTGCTAACGTGCAGTAAACTTTAAATAGAAACGAATCGTCACAGAATTAGGCCAGTCTGACGCGTTTCGGCTCTTATGCCTTATTCATAGACTATATCATTACACATATATGGAATCAGCCAATCAGATTCAAGTTCAATCCGATTGGCTGATCCAATCAGCCAATCAGATTGAGCTCGCATTCTATTGGCTGTTCCGATCAGCCAATAGAATGCGAGCTCAATCTGATTGGCTGATTCCATGGCCTGTAGAAGACTTCATCCCGATGATGGACTTCCGACTTCAGCCCGATGATGGAGTTCTTCAGCCGCCGCTTGGATCAAGACTTCGGTCCCTCTTATTTTTTGTACTTTAGTTAGTTTATTTAATTGTAGTTATTTGTAGGTATTGTATTTAATTAATTTATTGATAGTGTAGTGTTAGGTTTAATTGTAGATAATTGTAGGTATTTTATTTAATTAATTTATTGATAGTGTAGTGTTAGGTTTAATTGTAACTTAGGTTAGGATTTATTTTCCAGGTAATTTTGTAATTATTTTAACTAGGTAACTATTAAATAGTTATTAACTATTTAATAGCTATTGTACCTGGTTAATATAATTACAAAGTTGCCTGTAAAATAAATATTAATCCTAAAATAGCTACAATATAATTATAATTTATATTGTATCTATATTAGGGTTTATTTTACAGGTAAGTATTTAGCTTTAAATAGGAATAAGTTATTTAATAATAGTTAATTTATTTCGTTAGATTTAAATTATATTTAACTTAGGCGGGTGTTAGGGTTAGGGTTAGACTTAGCTTTAGGGGTTAAAAAATTTAATAGAATAGCGGTGAGCTCCGGTCGGCAGATTAGGGGTTAATGTTTGAAATTAGGTGTCGGCAATGTTAGGGAGGGCAGACTAGGGGTTAATACTATTTATTATAGGGTTATTGAGGCGGGAGTGAGGCGGATTAGGGGTTAATAACTTTATTATAGTAGCGGTGCGGTTTGGTCGGCAGATTAGGGGTTAATTATTATCACTAGCTCATGGACTCTTGCCAATTACATGAAAGAAAAGAAATTATCAAAAAGAAAAACAAATTACTCCTAATCTAATAGCCCTATAAAAATAAAAAAGCCCCCCAAAATAAAAAAAAGCTAGCCTACACAAATCAGATTGAGCTCGCATTCTATTTGGTGTTCCGATCAGCCAATAGAATGCAAGCTCAATCTGATTGGCTGATCCAATCAGCCAATCGGATTGAACTTGAATCTGATTGGCTGATTCAATCAGCCAATCAGATTTTTCCTACCTTAATTCCGATTGGCTGATAGAATCCTATCAGCCAATCGGAATTCGAGGGACACCATCTTGACGTCATTTAAAGGAACCTTCATTCGTCGTTAGTCCGTCGGTGAAGAAGGATGGCTCCGTGTCGGCTGCTTCAAGATGGTCCCACTCCGCGGATAGGATGAAGACTTCGGACCCTCTGGAGGAGCTCTTCTGCCCGGATAGGATGAAGACTTTGGACCCTCTTCTGGACGGATCGGTGATACCCGGCTGGGTGAAGATAAGGTAGGAAGATTTTCAGGGGCTTAGTGTTAGGTTTTTTAAGGGGGTTTGGGTGGGTTAGATTAGTGGTATGTGGGTGGTGGGTTGTAATGTTGGGGGGGTATTGTATGTTTTTTTTACAGGCAAAAGAGCTGTTTTCTTTGGGGCATGCCCCACAAAAGGCCCTTTTAAGGGCTGGTAAGGTAATAGAGCTGTTAACTTTTTATTTTAGAATAGGGTAGAGCATGTTTTTATTTTGGGGGGCTTTGTTATTTTTTTAGTGGGCTTAGAGTAGGTGTAATTAGTTTAAAATTCTTTATTTATTTTTTGTAATTTAGTGTTTGTTTTTGTAATTTAGTTTAGTTGATTTAATTGTACATAATTGTAGGTAGTTTAGTTTATTTATTGATAGTGTAGTGTTAGGTTTAATTGTAACTTAGGTTAGGATTTATTTTACAGGTAATTTTTTAATTATTTTAACTAGGTAGCTATTAAATAGTTAATAACTATTTAATAGCTATTGTACCTAGATAAAATATATACAAAGTTGCCTGCAAAATAAATATAAATCCTAAAATAGCTACAATATAATTATTCGTTATATTGTAGCTATATTAGGGTTTATTTTACAGGTAAGTATTTAGCTTTAAATAGGATTAATTTATTTAATAAGAAATAATTTATTTCGTTAGATTTAAATTATATTTAACTTAGGGGGGTGTTAGGGTTAGACTTAGCTTTAGGGGTTAATACATTTATTATAGTAGCGGTGAGGTCCGGTCGGCAGATTAGGGGTTAATACTTGAAGTTAGGTGTTGGCGATGTTAGGGAGGGCAGATTAGGGGTTAATAATATTTATTATAGTGTTTGTGAGGCGGGAGTGCGGCGGTTTAGGGGTTAATACATTTATTATAGTAGCGGCGAGGTCCGGTCGGCAGATTAGGGGTTAATAAGTGTAGGTAAGGTAGCAGCGACATTGGGGGGCAGATTAGGGGTTAATAAATATAATATAGGTGTCGGCGACGTTGGGGGCAGCAGATTAGGGGTTCATAGGGATAATGTAGGTGGCAGCGGTGTATGGAGCGGCTGATTAGGTGTTAATAATAAAATGCAGGTGTCAGCGATAGCGGGGCGGCAGATTAGGGATTAATAAGTGTAAGGTTAGGGGTGTTTAGACTCGGGGTTCATGTTAAGGTGTTAGGTGCAGACTTAGGAAGTGTTTCCCCATAGGAAACAATGGGGCTGCGTTAGGAGCTGAACGCTGCTTTTTTGCAGGTGTTAGGTTTTTTTTCAACTCAAACTGCCCCATTGTTTCCTATGGGGGAATCGTGCACAAGCACGTTTTTCAAGCTGGCCGCTACCGTGAGCAACGCTGGTATTGAGAGTTGAAGAGGCGGTAAATTATGCTCTATGCTCCCTTTTTGGAGCCTAACGCAGCCCTTCAGAGAACTCTAAATACCAGCGTTATTTAAAAGGTGCGGGGAAAAAAAAAACACGCGTAGCTAACGCACCCCTTTGGCCGCAAAACTCTAAATCTAGCCACAACTTTTACATGTAAAAAAATATACAAACAACCCCCAACAGTAAAACCCACCACCCACACAACCAAACCCCCCAAATAAAATCCTATCTAAATAAACCTAAGCTCCCCATTGCCCTGAAATTGGCATTTTGATGGGCATTTCCCTTAAAAGGGCATTTAGCTCATTTACATTGCCCAAAATCCTAAACTAAAAATAAAACCCACCCAATAAAGCCTTAAAAAAAAAAACTAACACTAACCCCCGACAATCCACTTACAGTTTTTGAAGACCGGACATCCATCCTCATCCAGGCGGTCAAGTCCTCATCCAAGCGGGCAGAAGTGCTCATCAAAGCCGGCAGAAGTCTTCATCCAAGCGGGCTGAAGTCCTCATCAAAGCCAGCAGAGATCTTCATCCAAGCGGGCAGAAGTCTTCATCCAGATGGCATCTTCTATCTTCATCCATCCGGTGCGGAGTGGGTCCATCTGCAAGACATCTGATGCAGAGCTTCCTCTTCTTCCGATGGCTGTTGAAGAATGAAGTTTCCATTTAAATGACATCATCCAAGATGGTGTCCCTTATATTCCGATTGGCTGATAGAAATCTCTCAGTCAATAGGAATTAAGGGGGGAAAATCCTATTGGCTGTTGCAAATAGCTAATAGGATTGAGCTTTCATCCTATTGGCTGATCCAATCAGCCAATAGGATTGAGCTTGCATTCTATTGGCTATTGCAACAGCCAATAGAATTTTTTCCCCTTAATTCCTATTGGCTGATAGAATTCTATCAGCCAAATCAGAATGTAAGGGACATCATTTTGAATGACGTCATTTAAAGGGAAACTTCATTCTTCAACAGCCATAAGAAAAAGAGGATGCTCCACATCGGATGTCTGAAGATGGACCCGCTCCACGCTGGATGGATGAAGATAAAAGATGCCATCTGGATGAAGACTTCTGCCCGCTTGGATTAAGACTTCTGCTGGCTTCGATGAGGACTTCTGCTGCCTGGATGAGGAAGAATGTCCGGTCTTCAAGAACTGTAAGTGGATCGTCGGGGGTTAGTGTTAGGTTTTTTTTAAGGGTTTATTGGGTGGATTTTATTTTTATCTTAGGGTTTTGGGCAATGTAAAAGAGCTAAATGCCCTTTTAAGGGCCATGCCCATCCAAATGCCCTTTTCAAGGCAATGGGGAGCTTAGGTTTATTTAGATAGGATTTTATTTGGGGGGTTTGGTTGTGTGGTTGGTGGGTTTTACTGTTGGGGGGTTGTTTGTATTTTTTTTTTACATGTAAAAGAACTAACCCTAACCCTAGCAGTAACTTTAGTATTAAACTTAATCCTTACAGTAGCTTTAGTACTAACCCTAATCATAGTAGTAACCCTAGTGCTAACACTAACAGTGACAATAGTTCTCAGCCTAATCCTAGTATTAACCCTGCTGCTAACCCTAGTCCTAACAGTAACTATTGTACCAACCCTAATCCTAGCAGTAACCTTAGAACTAACACTAACCCTAGCAGTAACCCTAGTAATAAACTTAATCTTAGTGCTAACCCTAATCCTATTTGCAATCCTTGTATTTAATCCTAGTACTAACCCTATCCCAAGAGTAACTTTAGTACTAACCCTAATCCTAGCAGTAACCCTAGTACTAACATTAATCCTATCTTAAACCATAATCATAAGTCTGGCAGTAACCCTAACTCTAGCAGAAATCTTAATGCTAGCCCTAACACTAACCTAATGTTATCTGTAACCCTAATGATAGCTGTATTCTTAACTCTAGCTGTAACCCTAATGCTTGCCATAAACCTAACTCTACCTGGAACCCTAACTCTAGCAGAAAACCTAATGCTAGCTGCAACCCTTACTCTAGCCATAACCCTAATGTTAGCCCTAGAACTTTATCTGTAACATTAGCTGGAAACCATACTCTAGCCATAATCTTAACACTGGCCCTAAACCTAACTCTATCTGTAACACTAACGCTAGCCTTAAAGCTAATTTTAGTCATAACCCTAACTCTAGCTGTTACCCTAATACTAGCCCTAACCCAAACCCTGGTTGTAACCCTAACCCTAGCCATAATCCTTAATCTAGTTGTAACTCTAACTCTAACTCTAGCCATAATCCTTACTCTAGCAGTAACCCTAACTCTAGCATTAATCCTTACTCTAGCAGTAACTCTAACCCTAGCCATAATCCTAACTCTAGTTGTAACTCTAACTCTAGCCATAACCCTCACTCTAGCAGTAACCCTAACTCTAGCAGTCACCCTAACCTTAGCCATAACCCTAACGTTAGCAGTAACCCTAACTCTAGCCATAATCCTAACTCTAGCAGTAATCGTAACTCTAGCCATAATCGTAACTCTAGCCATAATCCACTATCTGTAACTCTAACTCTAGCCATAACTCTAACTCTAGCTGTAACTCTAACTCTAGCCAAAAACTCTAACTCTAGCTGTAACACTAACTCTAGCCATAACCCTAACTTTAGCAGTAACCCTAACATTAGACCTAATCCTAACTTTAGAAGTAACTCTAACCCTAGACATTATCCTTACTCTATCAGTAACCCTATATTCACCCATAATCCCAACTCTAGCTGTAACCCTAACTCTAGCTATAATCCTAACTCTAGCTGTAACTCTAATTCTAGCCATAGCCCTAATAGCTGTAACTCTAACTCCAGCCATAGCCCTAAATCTGGTAGTAACATACTCTAGCCATAACCCTAACTCTAGTTGTAACTCTAATGCTATCCATAACCCTAACTCTAGTTGTAACTGTAACACTAGCCATAACCCTGACTGTAGCTGTAACTCTAATTCTAGCCATAACCCTAACTGTAACCGTAACTCTAATTCTAGCAATAACCCTAACTCTACCTGTAACTCTAACTCTAGCCATAACCCTAACTCTGGCTGTAACTCTAACTCTAGCCATAATCCTAACTCTAGCAGTAACCCTAACTCTAGCATTAATCCTTACTCTAGCAGTAACTCTAACCCTAGCCATAATCCTAACTCTAGTTGTAACTCTAACTCTAGCCAAAAACTCTAACTCTAGCTGTAACACTAACTCTAGCCATAACCCTAACTTTAGCAGTAACCCTAACATTAGACCTAATCCTAACTTTAGAAGTAACTCTAACCCTAGACATTATCCTTACTCTATCAGTAACCCTATATCCAGCCATAATCCCAACTCTAGCTGTAACCCTAACTCTAGCCATAATCCTAACTCTAGCTGTAACTCTAATTCTAGCCATAGCCCTAAATAGCTGTAACTCTAACTCCAGCCATAGCCCTAACTCTGGTAGTAACATACTCAGCCATACCCCTAACTCTAGTTGTAACTCTAATGCTATCCATAACCCTAACTCTAGTTGTAACTGTAACACTAGCCATAACCCTAACTGTAGCTGTAACTCTAATTCTAGCCATAACCCTAACTGTAACCGTAACTCTAATTCTAGCCATAACCCTAACTCTACCTGTAACTCTAACTCTAGCCATAACCCTAACTCTGGCTGTAACTCTAACTCTAGCCATAATCCTAACTCTAGCACTAACCCTAACTCTAGCATTAATCCTTACTCTAGCAGTAACTCTAACCCTAGCCATAATCCTAACTCTAGTTGTAACTCTAACTCTAGCCATAATCCTCACTCTAGCAGTAACCCTAACTCTAGCAGTAACCCTAACTCTAGCCATAACCCTAACGTTAGCAGTAACCCTAACTCTAGCCATAATCCTAACTCTAGCAGTAATCGTAACTCTAGCCATAATCCTAACTTTAGCCATAATCCACTATCTGTAACTCTAACTCTAGCCAAAAACCCTAACTCTAGCTGTAACACTAACTCTAGCCATAACACTAACTTTAGCAGTAACCCTAACATTAGACCTAATCCTAACTTTAGAAGTAACTCTAACCCTTGCCATTATCCTTACTCTATCAGTAACCCTATATCTAGCCATAATCCCAACTCTAGCTGTAACCCTAACTCTAGCCATAATCCTAACTCTAGCTGTAACTCTAATTCTAGCCATAGCCCTAATAGCTGTAACTCTAACTCCAGCCATAGCCCTAACTCTGGTAGCAACATTCTCTAGCCATAACCCTAACTCTAGTTGTAACTCTAATGCTATCCATAACCCTAACTCTAGCTGTAACTGTAACACTAGCCATAACCCTAACTGTAGCTGAAACTCTAATTCTAGCCATAACCCTAACTGTAACCGTAACTCTAATTCTAGCCATAACCCTAACTCTATCTGTAACTCTAACTCTAGCCATAACCCTAACGCTGGCTATAACTCTAATTCTAGCCATAACCCTAACTCTAGCTGTAACTCTAACTCTAGTAATAGCTGTAACTTTTACTCCAGCCATAGCCCTAACTCTGGTAGTAACATACTCTAGCCATAACCCTAACTCTAGTTGTAACTCTAATGCTATCCATAACCCTAACTCTAGTTGTAACTGTAACACTAGCCATAACCCTGACTGTAGCTGTAACTCTAATTCTAGCCATAACCCTAACTGTAACTCTAATTCTAGCCATAACCCTAAATCTGGCTGTAACTCTAACTCTAACCATAATCCTAACTCTAGCTGCAACTCTAATTCTAGGTTAGCCATAACCCTAACTCTAGCCATAATCCTAACTCTAGCTGTAACCCTAATGCTATCCATAACCCTAACTCTAGTTGTAACTGTAACACTAGCCATAACCCTAACTCTATCTGTAACTCTAACTCTAGCCATAACCCTAACTCTATCTGTAATTCTAGCCATAACCCTAACTCTATCTGTAATTCTAGCCATAACCCTAACACTATCTGTAACTCTAACTCTAGTCATAACCCTAACTCTATCTGTAACCCTTACTCTAGCCATAACCCTAACTCTAGCTGTAACCCTAACCCTAGCCATAATCTTAACTTTAGCTGTAACCCTAACTCTAGCCATAACAATAACTCTAGCTGTAACCCTAACTCTAGCCATAACCCTAACTCTAGGTGTAACTCTAACTCTAGCCATAACCCTAACTCTAGCTGTAACTCCTGCCATAACCCTAACTCTAGCTGTAACTCTAACTCTAGCTATAACCCTAAATCTAGCTGTAACTATAACTCTGGCCATAACCCTAACTCTAGCTGTAACTCTAGCCATACTCCTAACTCTAGCCATAATCCTAACTCTAGTAGCCATAATCCTAACTCTAGCTGTAACCCTAATGCTAGCCATAAACCCTAACTCTATCTGTATGCTACCCATAATCCTAACTCTAGTTGTAACACTAACCCTATCCATAATCCTAACTCTATCTGTAACTCTAGCCATAACCCTAACTCTAGCCATAATACTAACTCTAGCTGTAACCCTAATGCTAGCCATAACCCCAACTCTATCTGTAACTCTAACTCTATCTGTAACTCTAGCCAAAACCCTAACTCTATCTGTAACTCTAACTCTAGTCATAACCCTAACTCTATCTGTAACCCTTACTCTAGCCATAACCCTAACTCTAGCTATAATCCTAACCCTAGCCATAATCTTAACTCTAGCTGTAACCCTAACTCTAACATAACCCTAACTCTAGCCATAACCCTAACTCTAAGTATAACTCAAACTCTAGCTGTATCTCTAACTCTAGCCATAACCCTAACTCTAGCCATAACCCTAACTCTAAGTACAACTCTAACTCTAGCCCTAACTCTAGCTGTAACCCTAACTCTAGCTGTATCTCTAACTCTAGCCATAACCCTAACTCTAGCTGTAACTGTAACTCTGGCCATAACCCTAACTCTAGCTGTAACTGTAACTCTGGCCATAACCCTAACTCTAGCTGTAACTGTACCTCTGGCCATAACCCTAACTCTATATGTAACTCTATACAAAATTCATGGATATGATTGCTAGTATTAAATGGGTCACCTTTTAGTGGGGTTATTTAAGCTTAACTGGAGCTTTATGTAAGTATTTTAGATTTGTATAGGTTTAACTCGATGGACTTCGGTCTTTTTTCAACCTTATCTACTATGTTACTATGTTCACCAAAAATGGGCCGGCATCTAAACTTACATTCTTGCATTTCAAATAAAGATACCAAGAGAATGAAGAAGATTTGATAATAGGAGAAAATTAGAAAGTTGCTTAAAATGTCATGCTCTATCTGAGTCACAAAAGAAAAAAATTGGGTTCAGTGTCCCTTTAAAGCTATAAGCATCAATTTAATATAAAGCATAGGGCAAAATGGCAGAGTTAAATATTTTTCTCTAACATTTCTCACCCTTTTGATAATTTTATTATCACATATATTTTTCTATCTTGCGTTTATTATCACACCTTTATTAGTTTGTGTTTCTCATTTGACTACCACCTGCCTACCTGGAAATGACCGCTTAGACAGACCGTATATCACTGAGTATACAGATAAGCTGCATAGACAGTGGGATGCCGGGCATCCATTCTGGACTGCTTACATAGTGACCATTTCCTCTAAGCATTCACACATCTTTATTGGTAACACACAAACACAAAATATGCAATCTCTATCTAGTCAGATAACAACAGTGGCCAGAACTGCATCCCATCACAGGCCTAGGTCCAAATCCTATAGTAGGCCCAAAGCTGATGAGGTACAATTGTGTGACCCCCTTGCAGAGATTAGATCTTCCACCTGTCTCCTAGAATGACTGGATGGTCTGCAGGGGAGGCAGGCAGCTGAGCTAGGTTATTAGACGGTCATCTCTGTGGCTGTTGTATCATCTCCCTAAACAAAAGGTATCTATTCTTCATCTTTTTGCTGCAATGAGAAACACAAATCATTAACAATTTCCAGACAATTAGGCACATCAAAATTAACCGTATCACTACCACTATGGGTTTTAAAAGATTTGTAAGCATATTGTTAAACCAGGTTCCAATGGATCCCATCCAGCAGAACAGGTTCCATCCCTACTTAGAAATATATCTCTGGATTTTTGTTGTAACTCTTTTACTTTGTTCATGTGTGCCTCTATGGGGTCATGGGAATTCTCCACCCAGGTGCAACATTCTGAGTCAACAATAGCACATGTCCCCCCTCAAGTAGGTAATCAAGAGCCCTCCTATTCTGAAGGACCACCTTCCTAACTTGGGCTAACTCTTCATTAAGGGAATGTATAGAACTTGTTGTCTCATTAATAATCCCATCTATTATACTAGCGTATTTATTCATTCTATTTGCTAGCTTAATTCCCCAACCTGCCCAGGCAGAGAACCACATCCAGGCTTTAGCTGCAGGTGAGAATAATTCTCGCTTATACCTTGTTTTCCCTAGGGATGTTTCAAACACTGAAATATTTGAGCGTGTTCTAATGGCTGGTACAACTCTTCCTATGGGACAGCTACCCCATGCTCCCATGGGAAGCCATGAGTAGGCCTTACTACAAATGTAATAGAGTCCTTGTTTCAAGACCCTTGGAATCATCTTACCATGTTTACCCAAACATATTTGAAAGCATACCATATTCTGATATAGCTGAGTTTGACAGCTCCATTCATCGTCTGTCTGTTCAGGACAGTCGCACCTGGGGGCACACAAAGCTTTTAACATTAAACAAAAACATACACTGTTACAATCAGCATTTACCGTATCACATTGTAATGTTCCGTTCTGTGCCTTTAAGACATAGCTTGGAAGTCTATAAAAAGCCCCTCCTCCTCCTGTTTCAGTGCTAAGTATTTTGATTCCTAAGGTGCATAAGAAATCAGAAGTTCACTGCTTAGCCTTCTTAAAGGCAAATACTCTGAAGTTATAGTAGTCACAATTCCAAGTTAAACCCACACTCTTTCACTTGTCTCTGGGGAAGGAATTCAGTTACAAACCTTACCAAACTGCAATACACGCTGCAGCTGACGCTGCCATCACGCTTCCAAAGTCTCTCCCAGCAGGACACAGCTCCTCCCACTCTGTCTGGATAACGCCCTGCACGGAACACGGAGCCTCGCTCTGCAGCGCCGCAGCTCTCACCTACGCTGTGTACACTCACACGCTGTGTCTGCAGCACAGCTTCCAGGATCTCTGAATCACCGCTGTACTGCACCACTCAAAGCCAAATCAGGAGGCCCGCTACACAGCTTGCAACTAAACCGCAAGTATATGTTTCTAAATCAAGCTGCATAAGAACTTTTAGCTATTGTTGATATCTGTATTGCTTAAACTACTGGCATTACCTAATAGGTCAAGAGCCTCATCTGATACCGATATTGAACTCTTTAAGCACGTTATCAGGCCTGCTGGACAATACAAACAGCCTAACACTATAGAGACTTTCTCCTGTTTAGGTACATACCTTGATACTATTCTAATCTCTCTATAAATATCCTTTTCTTATATTTTGCTCACTCCTCCCCTATTTTTCTGACTAATTCTTAGTCCCCTCACGTCTATGAGCAAAAACTGGACTTTATATTTATATAAGGTCTGAAGGTTTGGTGTGAGACGGAGCGGTACTCATAGGTTGTATGCTTCACTATTACTTAATTCTGCTGAACCTTACACACATATACCTTGGGCAAACTGACTATGCGACCCTTTATGTTGGCTATGTGATTGACATACATTGGCCCTAGACATTGTAGGTGTAGAGATTATACCAGCAAATTCTAAGTATGTACCTTGATCTGAGAGAGCATTATGAACAGAGTGATCTATATCTATTTGAACATCATAGCTGTAATCTGTCACATTAAAATCATTCATTGATATTGGTACACCTATTAAAGGGATTCCTTTATGATTGGCAGGAACATGAGAGCATATCAAGCAGTCTGTGGCATTCAGCTGCTTGGCGGTCTGTTGATGTAAAAGCCAGATGGAATTTGTCGGTTTGTCACCCTTTACTGGTACATAGAGGTAGAAAACACAAAGAAAAAAGCAGGACAGTATATGCATTTTGGTAGTTTGTTAACCCTCTTCGTCCCCAGTAAGCCTCACCCTTTTGACACAGGTTCTTATCACCGACCTGGAAGTCCAACTTCTTACAGTGCGAGGCGTGTATCCAGTTTGTTTTCCCTTCCACTTTGACTGAGGTGGGTGTGGTTAGTAACACCTGGTATGGGCCGTCAAATCGAGGCTCTAGGTGTCTCCTCATGTATCTTCTTATCACCACCCAGTCTCCAGTGTGCAGGTGGTGAGTTATTTCTTCTGGATCTGGAAATGAAAAGAAAACTTTTCCATGCAAATTAGTCAGTTGCTCATGCAGCTGGACAACATAATCAGTTAGAGAAGTATACTGCCCATGTAATTCTTGTGGAAAGAAAAGGCCTGTTAGTGGTGGTGTGCCAAACAAAATCTCAAATGGTGAAAGGCCATGCTTTCCCTTTGGGGTGTGTCTTACTCCAAAGAGGGCTAAAGGTAAGTCTTGTACCCAAGTAAGTTTTGTCTGCTCACAGATCTTGGCTATTTTATTTTTGAAAACACCATTTGTTCTCACTACTTTCCCAGATGATTTTGGGTGGTAAGGAGTATGGAGATGCTGGTTAATCTGCAACCCTTTCATCATTTCTGTAAACACTTGTCCAGTAAAATGAGTCCCTCGATCAGATTCTGCTGTTTCAGGTAGACCATATCTGCACACAATTTCAGTTATCAGCTTTTTGGCTGTCACACCTGCCGTTGCCTTGGCAACTGACCAGGCCTCCACCCAAGAGGAAAACATGTCTAAACACACCAAAACATACTCATAGACTCCACATTTGGGCAGCTGAATGTAGTCTATTTGCAGTCTTTGGAATGGGTAGTCAGGTTTTACAAGGTGTTTCATCCCCACCTTTGTCAGTTTACCTGGATTGTATTTAGCACAGATCATGCATTGTTTGCACCATTCAATTGCAAATTGTGAGAAACCTGGTGCAAACCAAAATTTATTAACACTAGCAATCATTTCCCCTTTTGGAAACATGGGAAGGGAGATAAGATGTACTGGCGAAAACGGGATATAGCACTGGAGGTGCATACAATCTACCATCCCCATGTTTCCAAACCTCATTCTCCGGTTTGCAACCAGCGTTTTTCCACTTGTTTTGAGTTAGGGAACCTGTTTGGTTTTGGAGGGTTTTTAAAACATCCATTGTCAAATTCTCCACAGGTTCAGAGGACTGTTGGAGTATCATGAGAGCTGCCTTCTTGGCTGCTTCATCTACCCTATTATTACCCATAGTGATAGGATCTATTGCTCACTGATGTGCCTGGCTTTTTCATAACAGCTTCTGATCTTTTGAAAACACTGCGGGCTGCTCCAGTGTCCACCAAACACTCCACAGAATGATATGGCATGTAAGAGAGGGTCAGGCGAACCAAGGCATCACCCCCTCTGCTCTCAGATATGATTGGTAGCACTGGAAGCCCAG
This sequence comes from Bombina bombina, assembly GCF_027579735.1. Taxonomy (NCBI): domain Eukaryota; kingdom Metazoa; phylum Chordata; class Amphibia; order Anura; family Bombinatoridae; genus Bombina; species Bombina bombina. The sequence goes on from NC_069506.1 coordinate 38,084,979, forward strand.
TCCGTGAATTGTTCTTCTGTCTTCCCCGTTTCTGAGCTGTGCAGTCTCTTGCAAAATGACCTGGTTTGTCACAGTTATAGCATTTGGCTTTTCTGGGTTCCCCCTTATTTGTCCCTCTGAACTTTTACCATTGGGGTTTCCCAGGGGCCCTCAATAGAATTATCTTTTTGTGCTTTCTTTTCCTGTACTTCCTCTATGAGAGCTCGCTAAGCTCATTAGTGCTGGGACTGATTTATCCCACCAATCAGAATGGGCAGAAACCAATTTATCATGAATTTCTTTACTCAGTCCCGACACCAATGTGGCAGTGAGCATTTTTCCCATACCTTGGTCTTCAAGGTTACCTCCCGCCTCTTCCACAGTTTTCCTAAACCTCTCAAAGTAGTCTTCTACTGGTTCTTTAGCTTTTTGTTGGATAGTTGTCACCCGAACCCAAGACTGTGGAGGGAACACCTCCATGATTTTATTCTTGAGCTGGTTGACATATTCCAATGCCCTCTGCGGGGTATTCTCTACCTGTGATGGGTTAAGTGGCAGGATAAGTCTAGTACAGATAGCAGCAGTGTCTATTTGACTGGCCACAACCCTTATTATCTGCAACAGATCTGTCCATGTTGGGTGGTAGCTGACGGTAATATTGTACAGCTCATTTACAAACCCCTATGGATTGCTCCGTGGCTTAGGGGCAGATGAGATAAATCCCATCATTTCTCCAGGTGTCCATGGGATATGCTGGGTAACATTATGGTCTGCCTGACCATTTCTGTCTGGGATAAATTGTTCTCTGACAGGGTAAGCAGAGGCTCGAGGTGAAAAAATTTCCTCAGTCATTCTGCTTACCTCCTCAGAGTCTACTTTGGGAGGGATTAGGAGTTCTCCCTCCATCCCACAAAATACCTTTCCTCCCCTTGGGGCATATAGATCTTGCTATGAGGTGGTATGGGGCACACATGATGGGGCAGTGGCCTTAACTTGGGGTTCAACATATAAAGGGGGTTATAAAGGAAGAGGAGATTGCAATCCTCCAGGGGGGGGCACTGTGGTTAGGCTAGCAGGAGTCTTTGGTCTGGCCCTTAGGTCTATAAGGGCCTCTGCATTGTCCATGGTATGCTCCACTAGAGAGATTGCAAGCTGCTCTATCTGTTCTGCCTCATCTGACTCTGACTAATTTCCCCCTCCCTGCTGGTCTGTTCTCCCTGTCTTGGTCTCTATAGTAAAAATACCTTGAGCCCCTCGCTGTCTCTGATAGGATTCTACTGTCCATCTATTCCAAGCTGCCTTCTCATTATGTTTTATCAATTTTTTCTTAAATTTTTTATAGAGATTCTCCCAGTAGGATAATTCAAAGGTTCCCCCTTTGGGAATCCCAAAATTCATTTCCTTAGTCAGCTTGCACCATTTAGGCAGATGTCGGCTGACCCACATGCCATATTTTTTATTCATATCCTCCTGTGGGGTAGGAGGATTCTTTAGATGCCCATTGCTTGAGGATGACACCGCATCACCTTTGCTGAGATTGTTTCCCATAGCTCAGCTATGATGGAGGGGACTCTTTCTCTCTTGACTCTTAGCGGTACTGTGCCGAGAGGTGATCAGAAGTCAGGGTTCGCTCTCGTTCTCTAGGAATAGCCCTGTACCCAAAAGCAGCATTGGACTGAAGTTGAACTTAATTAGCGATGTCCAAAGGCTGAACACAGGGTGTACCCAGAGACTTTGTTCTGATAGATCAAGGTAGACTAGTAAGAAACTCTGCACCAACCCACACTTAAGCCTCCATTGTCCCTTTGCTGTGCAGACAATGTTAGTAACAGTTTACTTGACAAACTCAGAAAATAGAAAATGTTTGTGTCTGAGTACGATAGGATCCTCTTACTTAACACACCACTGCTCCCACTTGCTTTCTCCACAGAGGGGCATCTTGGAGCAGTGCATTCACACACCGTGAAGGACCTCTTACACTCACACATTCATTACAAAACATGTTAAAACATAAAACAGTTGTTTCAGGTTCTTGGGAGTTTGTACTTACAACAGGAGAGAGGGTTTAGGAATCAGGAGGGGAGAGCAATTTGAGACACAAAGGTTCTCACCTGTTGGCGCCTGTAGTCCTCAGGTTCCAGGCCTGGCTCAGTCCAGAATCGTTTTCAAACTCCCGGGTTTCGGCACCAAAATGTTGAAGAAGAAAAAATTTAAATTGAAACAACTGGTCCAAATTTAAAAGGTTATTATTGAACAATCAAGTAGAATTACAACAGGGTGACAGCATTTCATCACTTTATAGTAACACAAGCTGGCGCGCAAAATCCTATAAGAACAGTGTCTCTTTATAGCCTCAAATTGTCCAATGTGCTGTGCTTTGAGCCAATCCAGATTTCTTTACACGTAGGCAACTTGTGGTTTTCTTATCTAGTCCATACAGCACTTGGGTGGTTTACTTAGCACTAGGTGTTTATATATATATATATATATATATTTAAAAATAGAAAGAACATATTTTGCTATGTGCAGAATATTGGCATGGGAAATATTTACAGTAAACACACGGTATAACACTTTATTAAATAAGAATATTGCATAAACATGCATTTTCATGTTTTCATCTACTTGACTGCAAAAAGGGTCCAATGCACATCTATATTTTTCTATGGGGTCGATTTATCAAGCTCTGAATGGAGCTTGATGCCCCTGTTTCTGCACGAGCCTTCAGGCTTGCCGGAAATAGCAGTTATGAAGCAGCGGTCTTAAGACTGCTGCTCCATAACTTGTTCCGCTGTCTCTGAGGCTGAGGACTTCAATCCGCCCAATCCTATACAATCGGGCTGATTGACACCCCCTACTAGCGGCTGATTGGCCATGAATCTGCAGCGTATGCTGTTGGCATTCAGCGATGTATGTTGGACATGATACGCTACTGCGTATCATGTTGGACAGACATTGATAAATTGGCCCCTATCTATGTATACATATGTATTTATATGTGTATATATATGTCTCCAAATACATATATACATATCAAATCAATAACAAAATAACAGCACTACTTAGTAGAAAAAATGTCAAAACAAGAAAGGGTGCAAGAGTAAGGTATTGCCTACATACCCACCAATATACAATATACAAAAATACTCAGCACTCCTAACTGGTTGCAGTCAAATGATTTAATACTAATGAAATAATCATACAGTTTCAACAGTATAATACATTGAAAAACTAATGTCAAAAAGACATATCAAAAAAGGTACCTAACCTATCCTTACACGGACTCACATACAGCATACACAGACATACATAACACTCCCCCTTAGGCGTCCCTAAGGAGAAAAAAAAGAGTCGTATTTACAAAAATTACACAGTTGAATGGTGTGAACCAAAAAGCCCAAGATCATGTGTTGATACTTTGTAATCCATATATGTCATGTAACAATGTATTAGGCTTGATTGAAGCTCACTACAAACTTTATGTGAATGGTAATTTTTGTAATCCACATGTAATGTCACAAACTGTCGAGCTTGATTGTAGTTCAATACACACAGTTCACTGCCAATATATCAACCACCATATATATAATGACCACCTGTTATTCTTACACCCTTTCGAACTGAGGTCTATCACATCAACTTGTCGTATATCCAAGACAGCTTAAATCAGCAACACACACAGCTTAGTTACTGATTCAGTTCAAAACCTTCTGATGCTAATGCGTAAGGTGCAAAACTTGCTATAATAAGTCTCACTGAGAACACACACTGAGCGTTACACAAAGCTGGACAGAGCCTTTGCAAGAGCCGAGAGACGACACGCTCATAGAGCGATATCCGTCAGGAAGCCGTACAGAATTTAAGCAAGTATACTCGGTGTCTATTGTATTGCAAAGTTTTATAATATACATCTTCATTTCTATATTCTGTGTGACACTCTTCACTGTGTGTTCTCAGTGAGACTTATTATAGCAAGTTTTGCACCTTACGCATTAGCATCAGAAGATTTTGAACTGAATCAGTGACTAAGCTGTGTGTGTTGCTGATTTAAGCTGTCTTGGATATACAACAAGTTGATGTGATAGACCTCAGTTCAAAAAGGTGTAAGACCCAGAATAACGGGTGGTCATTATATATATGGTGGTTGATATATTGGCAGTGAACTGTGTGTATTGAACTACGATCAAGCTCGACAGTTTGTTACATTACATGTGGATTACAAAAATTACCATTCACATAAAGTTTGTAGTGAGCTTCAATCAAGCCTAATACATTGTTACATTACATATATGGATTACAAAGTATCAACACATGATCTTGGGCTTTTTGGATCACACCATTCAACTGTGTAATTTTTGTAAATACGCCTCTATTTTTTCTCCTTAGGGACGCCTAAGGGGTAGTGTTATGTATGTCTGTGTATGCTGTATGCGAGTCTGTGTAAGGATAGGTTAGGTACCTTTTTTGATATGTCTTTTTGACATTAGTTTTTCAGTGTATTATACTGTTGAAACTGTATGATTATTTCATTAGTATTAAATCATTGACTGCAACCAGTTAGGAGTGCTGAGTATTTTTGTATATTACATATATACATATGTACACACACACATATACAGTATATATATATATATATATATATATATACTGTATATATATATCTATATATATATATATTTATATATATATATATATATATAGTGTCCAAAATGAAAGGCACTTATTGGGTCTTATGTATCAGAAGAAATCTTTAATCAGGTGATGTTTTGGGTTCTCCTCTGTCCTCAAACCAACATACATGAAACAAACATAACTAACCCAACTTAAATAGACCCGTGTCTCCCAACCGCAGCACCGCCAGCATTGTACCGGAAGTCCTGGCAACCACGTGTCTCAATCACACGTCATTGGTTGTCATGGTAACTGGGAGGCAACTTGGCGATCCGCCGTGCATTGTCCCAAGTGCATATCTTAAAAACTTAAACAGTTAAAGTAATATTTACAAAGAAAGGAGGAGGACAACAATATAGCAATGCTAATATACAGTGTGAGTATCGATGCATTGAATTACATATAGTACTGACCAACCAATGGTATTAAGGGGGCACGGCTCAGCACAACCAATCATATCACAAGTGAATCTACACCTATATCAATACAAATAATCCAGTCAAACTGATCTGGTATAATTCTATGTGATAGATTCACTTGTGAAGATAGGATTGGTTGTGCTGAGCCGTGCCCCCTTAATACCATTGGTTGGTCTGTACTATATGTGATTCAATGGGGGGTAGTTATCAAGCCGTCTACTTTTCTGGCTTCGCCGGCCCAATACGTCCGCCTAAGCTCGCCTACCTTCGCTGCCGCGGACCTTGAATACGTTCGCCTAAGTTATCAAATAAAGCTGTCAAAAAGCCGCGGGGCGATGAGCAGCGGACTGTGAGAGTTATCACTCATCCGATCTCGCTGCTCTTCGGCTTTTTCCCAGCTTTATTGCTAGCCTGTCACTAAGCACCCACACTAAACTGCACTGTTCTACCCCCTATACCGGCGCCCCCGGAGCCCCCCGCAGCTAAATAAAGTTACTAACCCCTAAACCGCCGCTCCTAGACCCTGCCGCAACTCTTATAAATGTATTAACCCCTAAACCGCTGCTCCCGGAGCCCACCGCCACCTACAATATACCTAGTAACCCCTATCCTGCCCCCCCTATACCGTCGCCCTCTATAATAAAATTATTAACCCCTATCCTGCTGATCCCGCACCTCGCCGCAACTAAATAAATAGTTTAACCCCTAAACCGCCGCTCCCTGAACCCGCCGCAACCTATATTAAACCTATTAACCCCTATCCTGCCCCCCCTACACCGTCGCCACCTATAATAAATTTATTAACCCCTATCCTGCCCCCCACTACGCCGCCGCCACTGTAATAAATTTATTAACCCCTAAACTGATGTCTAACACTAACCCTAACGCCTCCCTAACTTAAATATTAATTAAATAAATCTAAATAATATTTATATTATGAACTAAATTAATCCTATTTAAAAATAAATACTTACCTTTAAAATAAACCCTAATATAGCTACAATATAAATAATAATTATATTGTAGCTATCTTAGGATTTATTTTTATTTTACAGGCAACTTTCAATTTATTTTAACTAGGTACAATAGTTATTAAATAGTTATTAACTATTTAATACCTACCTATCTAAAATAAAGAGAAATTAACCTGTAAAATAACAACTAACCTAAGTTACAATTACACCTAACACTACACTATCATTAAATAAATTATTCCTATTTAAAACTAAATACTTACCTGTAAAATAAACCCTAAGATAGCTACAATATAAATAATAATTATATTGTAGCTATCTTAGGATTTATATTTATTTTACAGGTAACTTTGTATTTATTTTAGCTAGTTAGAATAGTTATTAAATAGTTATTAACTATTTAATAACTACCTAGCTAAAAGAAATACAAAATTACCTGTAAAATAAATCCTAACCTAAGTTACAATTAAACCTAACACTACACTATCATTAAATTAATTAAATAAACTACCTACAAATAACTACAATTAAATACAATTACATAAACTAACTAAAGTACAAAAAATAAAAAAAGCTAAGTTACAGAAAATAAAAAAATAAGTTACAAACATTTTACAAATATTACAACAATTTTAAGCTACTTACACCTAATCTAAGCCCCCTAATAAAATAACAAACCCCCCCAAAATAAAAAAATGCCCTACCCTATTCTAAATTAAATAAAGTTCAAAGCTCTTTTACCTTACCAGCCCTTAAAAGGGCCATTTGTGGGGGCATGCCCCCAAAAGTTCAGCTCTTTTGCCTGTAAATGAAAAATACAAACCCCCCCCAACATTAAAACCCACCACCCACATACCCCTAATCTAACCCAAACCCCCCTTACAAAAACCTAACACTAATCGCCTGAAGATCATCCTACCTTGAGTCGTCTTCACTCAGCTGAGCAGCGATGGAACCCAAGTGGACATCCGGACCGGCAGAAGTGATCATCCAAGGGGCGCTGAAGAAATCTTCCATCCGATGAAGTCATCATCCAGGCGGCGCTGAAGAAGTCTTCGATCCGGGCGATGTCATCTTCCAAGCCGGGTCTTGAATCTTCCTTCCGCCGCCGCGGAACATCCTTCTTCACCGACGGACTACGACGAATGAAGGCTCCTTTAAGGGACGTCATCCAAGATGGCGTCCCCTCAATTCCGATTGGCTGATAGGATTCTATCAGCCAATCGGAATTAAGGAAGGAAAAATCTGATTGGCTAATGGAATCAGCCAATCAGATTCAAGTTCAATCCGATTGGCTGATCCAATCAGCTAATCAGATTGAGCTCGCATTCTATTGGCTGATCGGAACAGCCAATAGAATGCGAGCTCAATCTGATTGGCTAATTCCATCAGCCAATCAGATTTTTCCTACCTTAATTCCGATTGGCTGATAGAATCCTATCAGCCAATCGGAATTGAGGGGACGCCATCTTGGATGACGTCCCTTAAAGGAGCCTTCATTCGTCGTAGTCCGTCGGTGAAGAAGGAGGTTCCGCGTCGGCGGAAGAAAGATTCAAGACCCGGCTTGGAAGATGACATCGCCCGGATCGAAGACTTCTTCAGCGCCGCCTGGATGATGACTTCATCGGATGGAAGATTTCTTCAGCGCCCCTTGGATGATCACTTCTGCCGGTCCGGATGTCCACTTGGGTTCCATCGCTGCTCGGCTGAGTGAAGACGACTCAAGGTAGGATGATCTTCAGGGGATTAGTGTTAGGTTTTTGTAAGGGGGGTTTGGGTTAGATTAGGGGTATGTGGGTGGTGGGTTTTAATGTTGGGGGGGGGGTTGTATTTTTCATTTACAGGCAAAAGAGCTGAACTTTTGGGGGCATGCCCCCACAAATGGCCCTTTTAAGGGCTGGTAAGGTAAAAGAGCTTTGAACTTTATTTAATTTAGAATAGGGTAGGGCATTTTTTTTATTTTGGGGGGGGGTTGTTATTTTATTAGGGGGCTTAGATTAGGTGTAAGTAGCTTAAAATTGTTGTAATATTTGTAAAATGTTTGTAACTTATTTTTTTATTTTCTGTAACTTAGCTTTTTTTATTTTTTGTACTTTAGTTAGTTTATGTAATTGTATTTAATTGTAGTTATTTGTAGGTAGTTTATTTAATTAATTTAATGATAGTGTAGTATTAGGTTTAATTGTAACTTAGGTTAGGATTTATTTTACAGGTAATTTTGTATTTCTTTTAGCTAGGTAGTTATTAAATAGTTAATAACTATTTAATAACTATTCTAACTAGCTAAAATAAATACAAAGTTACCTGTAAAATAAATATAAATCTTAAGATAGCTACAATGTAATTATTAATTATATTGCAGCTATCTTAGGGTTTATTTTATAGGTAAGTATTTAGTTTTAAATAGGAATAATATATTAAAGTATAGTGTAGTGTTAGGTGTAATTGTAACTTAGGTTAGTTTTTATTTTACAGGTAAATTTCTCTTTATTTTAGCTAGGTAAGCTATTAAATAGTTAATAACTATTTAATAGCTATTGTACCTAGTTAAAATAAATTGAAAGTTGCCTGTAAAATAAAAATAAATCCTAAGATAGCTACAATATAATTATTATTTATATTGTAGCTATATTAGGGTTTATTTTACAGGTAAGCATTTAGTTTTAAATAGGATTAATTTAGTTAATAATAGAAATATTATTTAGATTTATTTAATTAATATTTAAGTAAAGGGGGCATTAGGGTTAGTGTTAGACTTAGGTTTAGGGGTTAATAACGTTATTATAGAGGGCGGCAGTATAGGGGGGCAGGATAGGGGTTAATAGGTATAATGTAGGTGGCGGTGGGCTCCGGGAACGGCGGTTTAGGGGTTAATACATTTATTATAGTTGCGGTGGGCTCCGGGAGCGGCGGTTTAGGGGTTAATACATTTATTATAGTTGCGGTGGGCTCCGGGAGCGGCGGTTTAGGGGTTAATACATTTATTATAGTTGCGGTGGGCTCCGGGAGGCGGCGGTTTAGGGGTTAATATGTATAGAGTAGCTTGCGGTGGGCTCCGGGAGTGGCGGTTTAGGGGGTAATAACTTTATTTAGTTGCGGCGGTGTAGGGGGGACAGATTAGTGGTGTTTAGACTCGGGGTACATGTTAGGGTGTTAGGTGTAGACAGCTCCCATAGGAATCAATGGGATGTCTGTCAGCAACGAACTTGTACTTTCGCTATGGTCAGACTCCCATTGATTCCTATGGGATCCGCCGCCTCCAGGCTGGCGCTTTGAAAACCAGGTACGCTGGGCCGTAAAAGTGCCAAGCGTACCTGCTAGTTTTTTGATAACTAGCAAAAGTAGTGAGATTGTGCCGCACTTGTGTGCGGAACATCTGGAGTGACGTAAGAATCGATCTGTGTCGGACTGAGTCCGGCGGATCGAAGTTTACGTCACAAAATTCTACTTTTGCCGGTCTCGAGCCTTTGATAACTAAGGCGAATCAGCCTCGCCACAAATACGCTGCGGAATTCCAGCGTATTTGAGGTTGACGGCTTGATAACTAGGCCCCAATGCATCGATACTCACACTGTATATTAGCATTGCTATATTGTTGTCTTCCTCCTTTTCATGTAAATTTTACTGTAACTGTTTATGTTTTTAAGATATGCACTTGGGACAATGCACGGCGGATCGCCAAGTTGCGTCCCGGTTACCATGACAACCAATGACATGTGATTGATACACGTGGTTGCCAGGACTTCCGGTACAATGCTGGCGGTGCCACGGGTGGGAGACACGGGTCTATTTAAGTTGGGAAAGTTATGTTTGTTTCATGTATGTTGGTTTGAGGAGAGGGAGATCCCGAAACGTCACCTGATTAGAGATTTCTTCTGATACATAAGACCCGGTAAGTACCTTTTATTTTGGACTATTTGTATTACTTTTAAAGTGCACCCCGGGCAGAAATGTTTGTTTTGACTGTTTATGAGAGTGCTGCACCACCACTGATTTGTATATTATTCTGTGCTAGCACCCAGCAGATATTGATTGATAGGACCTGTGACTCTTTTTTCTGATCTTGGAGTGTAATTACACATTAAAGATATGGCAGAAGGAGTGGAAACATCAGATATATTAACAACAGAGGGCACAATTAGAGGTGTTGAAGAATTCTTCTTTACAAAGGAAGATGCAGCACGCATAAGATTCACGGCTATTCCACAGAGGATCTTGGCGGAACCCACATCACACATTTTTGAGAAATGTGCAAAATTGAAAAGAAAGAAAATTGACCTGACCCTCCATGGATCCTATCAATCGAAATATCATCGGAAGAAATTTATACCTAGAGGGTTTAGGATAAAAAATTTTCCTACCATAGGTAGGAACAATCCAGACTTTTGCCAAAAATGTTGTAACTTTTTAAATAAGTGCAATCTGGATCTAATATTGTTGGTCGTGGAAGAAGTGTCCAGACTACTGGAACTTAACAGTGAGGAAATCAGTACGTTTGAAGAGATTAATCTAAGAAAATTAGAACTGGATCAGGAACAGAATTGGATCAGCAAATTAAAAGAAAGTCTGGATAAATATGAGGGTGAATTGATTGCATTCAACAATCGTAAATTAGATGATGTGACCAATGATTATAAAAGTAAAAGTGTATATTGGTGGTTATTGAGCCCTGCAGAAAGAATCCAATATCTTAGTAACAGACTGTGGAGGCAGTGGTACAATTGACGCAGACCCATGGGCACAGTGGATAGTTCGGAGAACAGTTCCAACTCAGATGCCCCCAATATGTCTAACCCACTGTTGCAAGTTGAAAATTCAAGAGGTATGACCACAAGGTCAAAAAACAGGGACGGAAGAGGAGCCATACCAGGAGGGGGAGGTTTAAACAGGCCACCCAGACCCCTGAGAAGGGGACATACAATGAGAACCTAGTGGTAAATTCTAGTCAATGTATGCTCTCTTCAGAAAAAATAAGTGTCCTCAACAAAGGGTTATCATTTGTACCAACTAGCAAATGCAATGAATTTGACCTCTTTATCAACTTCCAGAAGTTTACCAGGATATTGAGATTGAAAGAATACTTTCAGAACTGCGAGGAAACATCAGAAAAGCCACTGAAGAAAAAGAGCACATTTGATCCTGTGAGTTATAATCCCTCTATTAAAACATTTTCACGATTGGTCCTACAAGATTCAACTGCACTTCACGAACAGAGAGGTCCATTTAGACACAATTTTACTAATAGGAGAAAAGACTGCCCTAAAAAATCTTCAGGAAGATACATCTTTCATATTGAGAGAGGCTGATAACGGTGAAGCAATTGTGGTCCAGGGCTACACACATTATCGTTCTAAGATGCAACAGTTAAATGACCAGGAAACATACAGAAGACTTAGGGGTGACCCTACTATGGTCTTAAAGAAGAAGCTGGATGTCATGTTGCAACACATGTTAGTCATGGATTGTCTGAACAAAGACACTGTAATGTACATGACTGTGGAATTCACGAGAATACCAGTCATATACATACTACCAAAAATACATAAGAGTAGTCAAACACCGCCGGAAAGACCAATAGTGTCGGCTATAGGGTCCAACTTTAACCAATCGCTACTTTCCTGTATGTCCTACTGCAACCTCTGGTGAGGAACATGAATACATTTCTTTTGGATCCTGGATCTATGATAAATACTCTTAAACAGATACCAGTGATTGATGATGGGACTGTACTGGTTACACTAGATGTAACCAGCTTATATACGGTCATACCCCATGCCAAAGGAATAGAGGCTGTTATTAGACAACTTGCGCAATACCCGTATGTGGGTCCACCTGTTGATACGAGCAAAGAATTGCTCACAGCTTGTCTGGAAATTAATTATTTTCGATTTGAGAAGGAATACTTCTTACAGATAGCCGGTACAGCTAAGGGCTAGAATGTGGCACCTACCTATGCCAATCAGTTCATTGCCGAGTTTGAAACCTTGGGCACTACTCTCTTTGCAGATAAACGAATAATAACGTTTAAAAGATACATAGATGATCTGTTTCTGCTGTGGCAAGGTACTGAGGAAGAGCTCCAAGATTGGTTTAAGCTGCCTAATGTAGCGTACCCTTCTTTGAAATTTAAAACGTAGCACAGTAAAGAAACTATTGATTTCCTCGATCTGAGGATTTTTAAGAAGGATGGATGTTTACAGACGACTCTCTACACCAAAGAAACTGACAAAGATTCTCTTCTCCATGCACAGAGTTGCCATCCCCCGGCTTTAAAAAAAGCCTTACCAATCTCACAATTTAAACGTACTGTCAGGAATAATTCAGAACAATCCCTTATGAAACAGCAACTGGATGTGATGGAGCAAAGATTCCTAACGAGGGGATATAATAATAGACATCTCCATGAAATTAAACAGAATGTATTGCAAGACAACCAACAGAACCTATTACAACCAAAAAGTGGGGAAGACAATGGCAACCAATTGACTTTCACTACTACTTTTGACATTGACAAAAATGTCTTGATTGATAGACTGAGACAGAACTGGACATTGATCAAAACAGATAAATATCTACCTCTATATGGGACACCCCCTTTAAGGATTGGATATCTGAGAGCGAGGTTTCTGAGGGATCAATTAATAAAATCTGACCCCAGAAAATGCTACACCAAAGAAACCAGGGTGTTTTCGCTGCTTAAGCTGCACAACCTGTGGAGGCCTCTTGACTGGCAATACGTTTGGACACCCCTATTCCAATAAAAGGTTCAGCATAAAACACAGAGTAAAATGCACTACACGGTGTATAATTTATCTTCTAAAATGTGCATGTGGCCTTTTTTACGTGGGAAAGACTGTAGATGATCTACGGACAAGGATGGCAAACCATAGGTCCGCCATCAGGACCGCCCTGGAAAAAGGGACTTCCGAATAGCCGGTAGTCAGACATTTTGCCCAGGCCAAACACAAATTTTCTGACCTAAAATACATAATCATAGATCATATACCGCCATTCACCAGGGGAGGTGATCGTGCCAAGATGCTTCTTCAATGCGAGGCAAGATGGATATACGAATTGGGCATGATGGCACCACGAGGACTAAATGTCCACCTCGATTGGCATTGCTACTTATGAGAGTCCCCCTCCATGTTTATTTACATGAGAGAGTATGATCCACTTACTTATTGAGTGAGAGAGAAAGCTAATTATACCTTTTTAAGATCTTTGTCCGAGATTGGTATCTCTAGTCTATTTGGATTGGGCATTTTATAAAGTTACTGCCTAGATTGGTTTGATATAGGGTTCTAACATATTGTTTAGTCCAATATGGCTTCATATATAAAGTTTAGTTTGTATTTCATGCCCTGTCAGATGTGTAGATATATATATATATGTAAACTTGGCAGTTATGTTAGTTGATGTGCTCTATTTAATCTATGCATTTAACCCTTATATAGTCTATTGTGACAAACAGATTGGGATATATGTTAATTATAGATGAAATGAAACTAATGTTGACACTGCAATACCCTGCCATCGGGATATCTGCTAATAAATAACTATAGACATCGAGTTGTGCCTTTATCAGTATATTATGACAAAGATATCACATTGCATAGAATTATACCCGATCAATTTAACTTGATTATGTGTATTGATATAGGTGTAGATTCACTTGTGAAAGGATTGGTCGTGCTGAGACGTGCCCCCTTAATACCATTGGTTGGTCAGTACTATATGTGATTCAATGCATCAATACTCACACTGTATATTAGCATTGCTATATTGTTGTCCTCCTCCTTTCCATGTAAATATTACTGTAAATGTTTATGTTATTCAGATATGCACTTGTGACAATGCACAGCGGATCGCCAAGTTGCGTCCCAGTTACCATGACAACCAATGACGTGTGAATGAGACACATGGTTGCCAGGACTTCCAGTACAATGCTGGTGGTGCCGCGGGTGGGAAACATGGGTCTATTTAAGTTGGGTAATTTATGTTTGTTTCATGTTGGCTTGAGGATGAGGGAGAGCCCGAAAATTCCCCTGATTAAAGATTTCTTCTGATACATAAGAAGACCCGGTGAGTGTTGTTATATTTGCATGTCCAGCCGGGTTGGGCAACCAAATATACAAGACTTGTAACTGATTTATAATATTACATCCAAATTACTAAGATGCACATCAAATTATATTATATATAAAAAACTCTTGTGGTATGTATTAGCATAAAATAAAAAAGGTGCAATCAAGAGGTATATGTACATTTTAAAAGTGCATATATATATATATATATATATATATATACAGGGAGTGCAGAATTATTAGGCAAGTTGTATTTTTGAGGATTCATTTTATTATTGAACAACAACCATGTTCTCAATGAACCCAAAAAACTCATTAATATCAAAGCTGAATATTTTTGGAAGTAGTTTTTAGGTTTTTTTTAGTTTTAGCTATTTTAGGGGGATATCTGTGTGTGCAGGTGACTATTACTGTGCATAATTATTAGGCAACTTAACAAAAAACAAATATATACCCATTTCAATTATTTATTTTTACCAGTGAAACCAATATAACATCTCAACATTCACAAATATACATTTCTGACATTCAAAAACAAAACAAAAACAAATCAGTGACCAATATAGCCACCTTTCTTTGCAAGGACACTCAAAAGCCTGCCATCCATGGATTCTGTCAGTGTTTTGATCTGTTCACCATCAACATTGCATGCAGCAGCAACCAAAGCCTCCCAGACACTGTTCAGAGAGGTGTACTGTTTTCCCTCCTTGTAAATCTCACATTTGATGACGGACCACAGGTTCTCAATGGGGTTCAGATCAGGTGAACAAGAAGGCCATGTCATTAGATTTTCTTCTTTTATACCCTTTCTTGCCAGCCACGCTGTGGAGTACTTGGACGCGTGTGATGGAGCATTGTCCTGCATAAAAATCATGTTTTTCTTGAAGGATGCAGACTTCTTCCTGTACCACTGCTTGAAGAAGGTGTCTTCCAGAAACTGGCAGTAGGACTGGGAGTTGAGCTTGACTCCATCCTCAACCCGAAAAGGCCCAACAAGCTCATCTTTGATGATACCAGCCCAAACCAGTACTCCACCTCCACCTTGCTGGCGTCTGAGTCGGACTGGAGCTCTCTGCCCTTTACCAATCCAGCCACGGGCCCATCCATCTGGCCCATCAAGACTCACTCTCATTTCATCAGTCCATAAAACCTTAGAAAAATCAGTCTTGAGATATTTCTTGGCCCAGTCTTGACGTTTCAGCTTGTGTGTCTTGTTCAGTGGTGGTCGTCTTTCAGCCTTTCTTACCTTGGCCATGTCTCTAAGTATTGCACACCTTGTGCTTTTGGGCACTCCAGTGATGTTGCAGCTCTGAAATATGGCCAAACTGGTGGCAAGTGGCATCTTGGCAGCTGCACGCTTGACTTTTCTCAGTTCATGGGCAGTTATTTTGCGCCTTGGTTTTTCCACACGCTTCTTGCGACCCTGTTGACTATTTTGAATGAAACGCTTGATTGTTCGATGATCACGCTTCAGAAGCTTTGCAATTTTAAGAGTGCTGCATCCCTCTGCAAGATATCTCACTATTTTTGACTTTTCTGAGCCTGTCAAGTCCTTCTTTTGACCCATTTTGCCAAAGGAAAGGAAGTTGCCTAATAATTATGCACACCTGATATAGGGTGTTGATGTCATTAGACCACACCCCTTCTCATTACAGAGATGCACATCACCTAATATGCTTAATTGGTAGTAGGCTTTCGAGCCTATACAGCTTGGAGTAAGACAACATGCATAAAGAGGATGATGTGGTCAAAATACTCATTTGCCTAATAATTCTGCACTCCCTGTATATATATATATATATATTTCAAATATGCTAACATTGATAATTTTAAAAAATGCAACAGATACGCTTTGTATGTGTAATAGTATATATGTTTTTTCCTTTTATCTTTATATGTTTTTGTTTTTATTCTTATATTCTTTATTATTTGCGGTTTTCTTATTGTTTTTTATTGATTTTTATTTATTTATGTTTATTTTTAGAATAATGTTTATTTTTAGAATAATGTGTACAAAGCAGAGCTATACCTTTAATAATACCTAAGACCACATAAGCACTTAATATTGGAGAGAATTATGATCTCACTAATTAGAAGCCTATTGGTTGTTCTGGAAAGTGATGTCTGCTAAATAGGAGCGACTGATTCTTTTAGTTACACCTGAGGAAGGGGCATAACCCTGAAACGCGTAGTGTTAACGTATACACAGAGTCTGGCCAGGCAAGTGTTTGTAATTTCTTATGCTCTATATTTCACAGAGTATTATGGGGTTTTAAATGTTTTTTAAACCTGTGTTTTAATACCACGTATGTCTATGTTGTGAATTCACACACTGTGTGATTGCAGGGACATCAGTGCTCCATTTTACGAAACAGTCTGAGCGGGGGATATATAGGAAAAGATCCCACACCTGTCTACATCATCTTAAATTCCATATTAACTTTTTCTGTTATACTACATAGAAATTGTGTATTTTAATTGTTCTAATATATGCATACAAATCTAGGCTATGCATATGAAATTTGAAGTTGATTTTAATTTCAACATCATTATTATTACTATCAATATTATTTGTCTAACTTCACTTATATTTGTATATAAGCACCATCCAGGACATTTTTTGTATTTTTTCTTGAAAATAAGTCTGAGGGACTTATTTGTGTTTCACTATCTGGACTGGCAGCTATATATAAATATTAAACTACCTTTCAGAGAGATCTGTGAGAATATTCTAAGGTAGTTTGTGGTTTACTTTTATTTTGAGATAGCGCTGGTAAGTCTTTCAGTTGATCCTTTTCTCTGGCTGACTGTGAATATTTCTTTCTGTTCCTACATATATATATATATATATATATATATATATATATATATATATATATATATATATGCTTGTTTCAAGATTTTTGACTGGGTGGGAAGGTCTAACATACACACACACACACACACACATATATATATATATATATATATATATATATATATATGTTAGAGACCTTCCCAGTCAAAAATCTTGAAACAAGCATATTCATTCTTAATGATTTTTATTTTTAATATGCTTGTGTTTTTTTTTTTATAATACTGCTTTACATTCCGTTCCTCACTTAGATTTTTTTTCTTCACAGTTAAGTAGATGAAAACATGTAAAAGCATATTTTTTGCAATATTCATATTTCATAAAGTGTTATATGTGTATTTACTATAAATATGCCTCGTAGCAATGTTCTGCCCATAGCAGAATATGTTCTCTGTATTTATAAATACATATTCATATATATATATATATATATATATATATATATATATATTTATATCTATACCTTTATAAAATCATGTATATATATATCTGTTTATATATATACCTATATATAATCATGTTTATATTTATATATAATATATATATATATATATATATATACACACAGTATATATATATAGGTGTAGATTTATATTGTACAAAAATACCATCAGATATATATATATAAAGAAGTATGTATTTATGAATAAATAGGACATATTCTTCTATGTGAGGAACACTGGAATGTCGGGATAACGTACTTGAGGATGTTCAATCAGGTTTACGCACGAGTAGGGTGTTAGATTTCCCCCCCCCCACTTTTTTTGCTACATTGAAGGCTATGGGGGATTACGCTAGCGCGCACATGATATCCTAATTTTGGCTTTTTGTGCATATCTGGTTAGCGCTCATGCAAAAACAGTTTACTTTCAACTTGAGAGCTACTGAAGTAAAAAGCTTACTTCTAGCAAAGTTAGCGAGCGGGAGCGTTAAATACCACTCCACTTGTAATTTGGCCCTTTGTCCACATTTGTACACTTTTGTACCTCTGTTATATCAATTAGAAATTCACTTAGTAAAAAGTTTGATTTCCATTTTCCACTATATGGTACTATAGTTCCATCCGACTTTAAAGTCATGGAAAAGTCTGATATAAGCTAAAAATAAAAATATTACCATATGGCAGTAGTGCAGGTGATCAGAAGTCGCTCTAGACTTTGTGAGGCCTTAGGTGAAACTTAAAGGACCAGTCAACACAGTAGATTTCCATAATCAACAAATGCAAGATAACAAGACAATGCAATAGCACTTAGTCTGAACTTCAAATGAGTAGTAGATTTTTTTTCTGACAATTTTAAAAGTTATGTCTTTTTCCACTCCCCCTGTACCATGTGACAGCCATCAGCCAATCACAAATGCATACACATACCATGTGACATAAATCAGCCATTCACAAACACACACTTATTCTTGCACATGCTCAGTAGGAGCTGGTGACTCAAAAAGTTTAAATATAAAAAGAATGTACATTTAGATAATGGAAGTAAATTGGAAAGTTGTTTAAAATGGCATGCTCTATCTGAATCATGAAAGTTTAATTTTGATTGAGTTTCCCTTTAAACATGTGGCCCAACTGACGCAATAATGAAAAAAATGCAAGCAATAGAAATTAACTGTATAAATTGCATATATTATGACAAACCTTAAATCCTATGAACTTAGAATTCACAGTGTCTAGAGTTTTCTTTGTCTCATAACCAATTATTCTTTAGTCAAATGTCTATAGACAAACATAAGGTATAGATAAAATGTGTGCAGCTGCACGTGTGTAATTTATTAAATATATCTGTCAACAAAGGTTTTAAAGAAAAATAAATCATTCAGTTTACAACATATTATGCCCCCCAGTCCCCCTGTAATAAATTATACCCCCTTCCCACAGGCATAATACATTATCCCCCCCCAGACCCCCTTCAATAAATTATGCCCCCCCAGGACATTATGCCCCCCAGCAATAAATAATGCTCCAACAGCCCCCCATCAATGCATTATGCCCCCACAGCCCCCTTCAATACATTAAGCCCCCCAGCACCCTTTAATACATGATGCCACCAGCCCCCCTGTAATACATTATGCCCCCAGCTCCCCTGCAATAAGTTATGTCCCCAGCCCCCTGTAAAATATTATACCCCCAGCCCCTGTAATAAATTATACACCTAGCCCCCTGTAATAAATTATGCCCCCAGCCCCATGTAATAAATTATGCCCCCTTCCCTCCTGTAAGAAATTATGCCCTCAGGCCCCCTTCAATAAATTATGCCTTCAGCCACCTTAAAATAAATTTTGCCCCAGCCCCCTACAATAAATTATGCCCCTAGCCCCCCTGTAATAAATTATGGCCCAGCCCCTGTGATAAATTATGTCCCAGCCCCTGAAATAAATTATGGCCCAGCCCCTGTGATAAATTATGTCCCAGCCCCTGTAATAAATTATGCCCCCAGACCCCCTGGAAGAAATTATGCCCCAGCCCACTGTAATAAATTATGCCTCCAGCCCCCCTGCAATAAATGATGCCCCCAGCCCCCATGCGAAAAATTATGCCCCCAGCCTCCCTGTAATAAATTATGCCCCCAACGATAAATAAATCCCCCAACAATAAAATGATGCCTCCAGCCATAAATGATGCCCCCTGTGCACTGTAATAAATTATGCCACCAGCCCCCAGCATTCCCCCTGCCACGTTGCAATAAAATGATGCCCCCATCCATGCTGCAATACAATGGTGCCCCAGCCCCCTGCAATAAATTACTCCCCCAGCCACGCTGAAATAAAATGATGCCCCCATCCATGCTGCAATACAATGATACCCCAGCCCCCTGCAATAAAATGATGCCTCAATCCACGCTGCAATAAAATGATGCCCCCCAGCCCCTCTGCAATACACCCTGCAATAAAATTATGCCCCCAGCCCCCTGTGAAGTCTGTGATTTTATTAGCCTTCAGAAAGGAAAAAAAAAACGTTTACTTCCCATCTGTCCTTCAGACGGTGAACTCCTCCTTCAGCTTCAGATCCTCGTGCGGTAGATGTGAGGGGTAACGCGCGCAACGTCACTCCACAATTGGCTGGTGGGCGGAGAAGCTGTCACAGCACAATTAAGGTCCCGTGTCACATCAAACGCAAAGTAAAGTGTTAGGCAAATTAGGCTGGTGTGAGGTCCCTGTGAGCGCGAGGCTTTAGGCGACCGCCTAAATTGCCTAATTATAGAGCCCCCTTTGCAGGTGATCATTATTAAAGCAACATTTCAAACCACTGTATTACCATCAAAAAATTATTTTTGTTCTTAATATTACAAAAATAATTTGTGCTTTTATCTATTATGTGATTAGGCAACAGTAAGGCATCTATAGAATGTAATAATCTTCTGCCCTCTCCTGTCAGGGCCTTGCGACCGTGATTATTACACTATGGCAGGATTCTTCAGTTTCATCCCTACAAACTTATTTTAGATTTTAAAGATAACCTTGGATGAGAAGGGGATAATTAGCTACAATTCAGGAGCTGCTAATTATATCCCCTGTGCTCTTCGTATTAGGTCATGAGAACAGGTCTATGGTACAGAATATTCCGAAATATATGTTCTTTCCATGTGAAACTTAAAAGGCAGATTTTACAACCATATCTATATTAAAGGTTATTTATTACATCTCCAGAATGGGAGAAAATGTCACAAAGTAATTAACTTTAAATAAACGGTATCCTCAAATAAACAATCAGTAACACTAAGGGTGTGTTACTACTAGGGGGTGCACAGGACCCTATATGATTACTATGTAAATAGGCTAAGAGAGAAGAGAACAAGAAATTACATGTAATAACTATAGTAAAATATACTATATGAAATAATGTAAACAAATAAGAAACAATTCTTATAAATATGGGACTATGAGAAACATAGGATACAACACAGATAATAACAAATACAGTAATAAGAAATTCCTGAAAGGTTCTTATCTGGAAATGCGGTCTTCTTCTGCAATGTTATATAGATGGTAAATGTCCCAATTGGAAGCCTGATGAAACAGACAGCAGTCTGAGAAACGCGTTGCTTGTTCTTTTAATATCTAGTGTCATGAGACACTGAGATTTTTATTTTATTAATAAAATTTGGTTTTATGTAAACCTCTTTGTGAGAGTCTGAGCTCTGTCAGTCCGGCAAGACATTGGAGAAACCAGTTCCCTTGCAGTGTCAGTGAGCTGGGACACTGTGAGATCCCAGTCTGTTTGATTTAGCACAATTGGGTGCTGCTCCACTTGTGAGTACCTTTTTGATAACCTAACAAATCTCTTTCACCAACTGTATTACACCAGGAGGCGCCTTTGTCTTTTTGTGATTTTTTCACAGAGAAAACTTGCTCTTGTATCCTCAAATAAACCTACAAAACTAGGTGGGGCAATTAATTAAATTAAGATGAATTAATAAAGAAGAATCCTGAATGTGAAATAACAAGATCATGTTCTGTATCTTTTGTAACAGGCAAATACCTAAACATACTGGTTCTTTAGTATGAGCTGTATTTGATATAAATAATTAATCCATGTTTCTTCATTAAAACAGTACGATCAGATTCCTCTAATGTTCATAGAAATCCAACTTCTGTTTGTGCCAATTATCATTACTTATACCTAGAGTTACTAATGCTACCAGTGATCATCACTAAATCCCTATCCTATTAGTGCAGTTATCATTACTTATACATACAGTTACTAATGCTACCAGGGATGGATCACTAAATCCCTATCCTATTAGTGCAGTTATCATTACTTATACCTACAGTTTCTGATGCTACCAGTGATCACTAAATCCCTATCCTATTAGTGCAGTTATCATTACTTATACCTACAGTTACTAATGCTACCAGGGATCACTAAATCCCTATCCTATTAGTGCAGTTATCATTACTTATACTTACAGTTACTAATGCTACCAGTGATCACTAAATCCCTCTCATATTAGTGAAGTTATCATTACTTATACCTACAGTTACTAATGCTACCAGTCATCACTAAATCCCTATCCTATTAGTGAGGTTATTATTACTTATACCTACATTTACTAATGCTACCAGGGATCACTAAATCCCTATCCTATTAGTGCAGTTATCATTACTTAAACCTACAGTCACTAATGCTGCCAGTGATCACTAAATCCCTATCCTATTAGTGCAGTTATCATTACTTATACATACAGTTACTAATGCTACCAGTGATCACTAAATCCCTATCCTATTAGTGCAGTTATCATTACTTATACATACAGTTTCTGATGCTACCAGTCATCACTAAATCCCTATCCTATTAGTGAGGTTATCATTACTTATACCTACAGTTACTAATGCTACCAGGGATCACTAAATCCCTATCCTATTAGTGCAGTTATCATTACTTATACCTACAGTTACTAATGCTACCAGTGATCACTAAATCCCTATCCTATTAGTGTAGTTATCATTACTTATACATACAGTTACTAATGCTACCAGTGATCACTAAATCCCTATCCTATTAGTGCAGGTATCATTACTTATACCTACAGTTACTAATGCTACCAGTGATCACTAAATTCCTATCCTATTAGTGCAGTTATCATTACTTATACCTACAGTTACTAATGCTACCAGTGATCACTAAATTCCTATCCTATTAGTGCAGTTATCATTAATTATACCTACAGTTACTATGGCTACCAGTGATCACTAAATCCCTATCCTATTAGTGTAGTTATCATTACTTATACCTACAGTTACTAATGCTACCAGTGATCACTAAATCCCTATCCTATTAGTGTAGTTATCATTACTTATACATACAGTTACTAATGCTACCAGTGATCACTAAATCCCTATCCTATTAGTGCAGTTATCATTACTTATACCTACAGTTACTAATGCTACCAGGGATCACTAAATCCCTATCCTATTAGTGCAGTTATCATTACTTATACCTACAGTTACTATGGCTACCAGTGATCACTAAATCCCTATCCTATTAGTGCAGTTATCATTACTTATACCTACAGTTACTAATGCTACCAGGGATTGATCACTAAATCCCTATCCTATTAGTGCAGTTATCATTACTTATACTTACAGTTACTAATGCTACCAGTGATCACTAAATCCCTCTCATATTAGTGCAGTTATCATTACTTATACATACAGTTACTAATGCTACCAGTGATCACTAAATCCCTCTCATATTAGTGCAGGTATCATTACTTATACCTACAGTTACTAATGCTACCAGTGATCACTAAATCCCTATCCTATTAGTGCATTTATCATTACTTATACCTACAGTTACTAATGCTACCAGTGATCACTAAATCCCTATCCTATTAGTGCATTTATCATTACTTATACCTACAGTTACTAATGCTACTAGGGATCACTAAATCCCTATCCTATTAGTGCAGTTATCATTACTTATACCTACAGTTACTAATGCTACCAGTGATCACTAAATCCCTCTCATATTAGTGCAGTTATCATTACTTATACCTACAGTTACTAATGCTACCAGTGATCACTAAATCCCTATCCTATTAGTGCAGTTATCATTACTTATACCTACAGTTACTAATGCTACTAGGGATCACTAAATCCCTATCCTATTAGTGCAGTTATCATTACTTATACTTACAGTTACTAATGCTACCAGTGATCACTAAATCCCTCTCATATTAGTGCAGTTATAATTACTTATACCTACAGTTACTAATGCTACCAGTGATCACTAAATCCCTATCCCTTTAGTGAGGTTATCATTACTTATACATACAGTTACTAATGCTACCAGTGATCACTAAATCCCTATCCTATTAGTGCAGTTATCATTACTTATACCTACAGTTACTAATGCTACCAGTGATCACTAAATCCCTATCCCATTAGTGCAGTTATCATTACTTATATTTCCAGATATATAAGAATTATATATTCTAGTATCTATCTATCTATCTATCTATCTATCTATCTATCTATCTATCTATCTATCTATCTAACTATTTCTAGAGATATGGGTGTATATGACCCATGCTTCTATTTGTGATACAACCAGGTGATTGACCAATCATTTCTTTATAGGTTTTCTGTGCATGGGTAGCGACTTAATTTTATTACAATTTGGGAGTTATTGATAGCTGGCTTAGTATCTCATTAAAATGCTAACATCTTAAAAAGCAAAGCAACATTGTGTAAGAGCAGAATATATTTGAGGTGTGACACATTTTCAGATGACTTTATTGTTGCTGCCCTTTTGCTCATTATTACTAACAAATAGAGCACTTGTAATATTGTTAGCTGGAATTGGGAATTTTGATCATTTATTTTACATCGCCTGTAGGATTTATTCACAAGGATTTGTTTCTGTGAAAATGCGGTTTTACTATCTGGCAGCCATATTATTATTGTCTTTGTCTGGCTCTGTAAAAGGTAAGTCACATCTGACCTTTTTTTTCTTGTAACAAAACAAACACATGGGAATATTTAAATGACAGTCAAAACTAAATTTGTTATTGTTTAAAAGATAGACAATGCCTTTACTACCCATTCCCCGACTTTGCACAACCAACAATGTAATATTAATATACTTTATAACATTTTAACCTCTAAATTTCTTCCTGTTTCTTAGCCACTAAAGACAACCTTTAATCATATGCTTTTTATTTGCTTTCACAACAGGAGACTGCTAGTTCATGTGGGTCATATAGATAAACATTGTGCTCATGCCTGTTGAGTTATTTAAGAGTCAGCACAACACAGCACTAATTGTCTAAAATGCAAGTCAATAGATAATAACTAAAAAGTCATGTGTTCAAAAGATGCTTAGATACAAGGTAATCACAGAGGTAAAACGTGTATTAATATAACTGTGTTGGTTGTGCAAAACTGGGGAATGGGTAATAAAAGGATTATCTATCTTTTAAAACAATAAAAATTCTGGTGTAGACTGTCCCTTTAAAGCATCAACAATCCATTTCTTGTGAATGATTTTCACCAGTCGTAGATCAGTGCATCTTCTACAAGTGTAGTGGTATCAGCTACAGCTTTATTACTCTTGCCAGGGGGTACAGGACACTCATGGTTTAATAGAGATTTTAAAAAGATATTAGAGTGGGTTTTAGTTTTGAGCTGTGTTGTGTGTAAAATAGATATACAAGTTAGATGTTTCATATTTGTTTAGCAATCACCTACTAATAAAAAAGGTATGGGACCCATAGATCACCCTCTGTTTCCAATATAGCGCTCGTTTCCACTGAGCCGTAATTAGATTTGCGCTAGGTCCCAAACCGATAAATATGCTGGGCTAGATTACGAGTGGAGCACTAAAAGCAACGTGCGAGTGATAAGGGGTTTATCACAGGTGTTTGCGTGTGTCAGGGTTTTATACTCGTATTACAAGTTGAAAGCAAACACGATTGCTTGAGCACAATTCAAGTTAGCGCTCGTCGGGTTAGAGCTCTGTTTAACAAAATGTACAAAGTACAGTAACACTCATAATAACACAAAAAAGTAATAAGGGCTCAATGATATGAGGTTTTAGATACATGTCTAAAGATGTATATGTATGAATGTATATATATTTATAAATATATATATGTTTATTTGTGTGTACAAATGTATTTATGTTTATATGTGTATATATGAGTTTACAGACATAAATACACATATAAACACAATAAAAATACATATGTACACATATAAACACATAAATACATATGTACACATATAAACACATAAATACATATGTACACATATAAACACATAAATACATATGTACACATATAAACACATAAATACATATGTACACATATAAACACATAAATACATATGTACACATATAAACACATAAATACATATGTACACATATAAACACATAAATACATATGTACACATATAAACACATAAATACATATGTACACATATAAACGCATAAATACATATGTACACATATATAGAAGTGCATTTGAGCCCTTTGCTGTTTAGAAGATAAAAACATGAAAAGGCATATTCACGCAATATTCATATTTCTGTAAATATGTTCTTTGTATTTCTAAAGAGATATTCCTATATACTATATCTACTATACCTATATACAATCATCTATATATAAGTATAGCTATATATTGTACCAAAATACCCTCAGATATATGTAGAGCATGTATATATGAATATATTTTTCTATGTGAAGAACATTAGAATGTGAAATCTTCATATTTTCATGTCGGGTTAGCACATATGAGAATATGCAATCAGGTTTGCTTATTTTGCTCCATTAACTCATATGGGGGAATAAATTATTGTGAGCGTGATATTGTAAGTTCGGCTTTTGATGAGCGTTATACCACAATATCGGCAGTTGCAGTCCAGCCGTCGAAAATATTTTCGAGTCCCCTAGAAAGTATTAGAAGTCGTTAAGGGATAATTTACACGCGGTTTCCAATGAAAGCACAAACCGTTAATACACTGCCGGGGGCTAACAATACATTGAAAAAAAATACATCCAGCTCAACTAAGTGTAAAATAGGAAAAATTTGCTTTTTGAGACCTATTTCCCATTGAAATTTTAAAACTTGCAAATAATTCAAGTGTTGCAATGTAGATATTGAAATATGTAATATTTATTGTTGTCTCATGCATAGGAATAGTTGCACTTATGTTCTTATGGAAATATCAGTATGTATTTACATATAAAAATATAGGCAAGCACATAGTTTGAATTTTTCAAACTAGACTTATGTTCTAGGGCAGCAATACATTTCCTATATAATAAAAGGCCAAGTGTGTTTGTCCGAAGCTGTCATGCACAGTAGAGACTGCACGCGAGGACAAACACACCTAGCCTTCCAACTAACCTGGCGTTGTGTGGTGGAGTGGGCGTGGCCGGGCGGGTGCGGAGTGTGCATGGCCGGGCGGATGCAACGTGATCGTGTCCAGGTGGGTGCAACATTGGTGTTGCCGGACATGATGCGGGACGGGGCGGGCGTGATGCGGGCGGGGTCAGGTGTGACGTGGGTGGGGCCAGATACCGGGGCCGGCTGCTAAGAGACAGAGAGCTCTAAAGAGGTAGGGATAGAGAGAGCAGTAGA
The DNA here is from genome assembly GCF_027579735.1 of Bombina bombina. Taxonomy (NCBI): domain Eukaryota; kingdom Metazoa; phylum Chordata; class Amphibia; order Anura; family Bombinatoridae; genus Bombina; species Bombina bombina. Next base: position 38,112,051 of record NC_069506.1, read on the forward strand.
GGGGAGATAGAGAAAGGGAGAGAGAGACAGCAAAAGAGAGAGGGGGAGAGAGAAAGCAAAAGAGAGGGGGGAGAGAGACAGCAAAAGAGAGGGGGGAGAGAGACAGCAAAAGAGAGGGGGGAGAGAGACAGCAAAAGAGAGGGGGGAGAGAGACAGCAAAAGAGAGGGGAGAGAGACAGCAAAAGAGAGGGGGGAGAGAGACAGCAAAATAGAGGGGAGAGAGAGACAGCAAAAGAGAGGGGGGAGAGAGACAGCAAAAGAGAGGGGGAGAGATACAGCAAAAGAGAGGGGGAGAGAGACAGCAAAAGAGAGGGGGGAGAGAGAACAAAAGAGAGGGGGGAGAGAGCACAAAAGAGAGGGGGGAGAGAGACAGCAAAAGAGAGGGGGGATAGAGACAGCAAAAGAGAGGGGGGAGAGCGACGGCAAAAGAGAGGGGGGAGAGAGATGGCAAAAGAGAGGGGGGAGAGAGACAGCAAAAGAGAGGGGGGAGAGAGACGGCAAAAGAGAGGGGGGAGAGTGCACAAAAGAGAGGGGGAGAATGCACAAAAGAGAGGAGGGAGAGAGCACACAAAAGAGAGGGGGAGAGAGCGCAAAAGAGAGGGGGAGAGAGCGAAAAAGAGAGGGGGAGAGAGAGCACAAAAGAGAGGGGGGAGAGAGAGAGCAAAAGAAAGGGGGGAGAGAGAGAGCAAAAGAGAGGGGGAGAGAGAGCAAAAGAGAGGTGGTAGAGAGAGAGCAAAAGAGAGGGGGAAGAGAGAGAGCAAAAGAGATGGGGGAGAGAGAGAGCAAAAGAGAGGGGGGAGAGAGACAGCAAAAGAGAGGGGGGAGAGAGCACAAAAGAGAGGGGGAGTGAGCACAAAAGAGAGGGGTGGTAGTGCACAAAAGAGAGTGGGGAGAGTGCACAAAAGAGAGGAGGGAGAGTGCACAAAAGAGAGTGGGGAGAGTGCACAAAAGAGAGGGGGAGAGAGCGCAAAAGAGAGGGGGAGAGAGCGCAAAAGAGAGGGGGAGAGAACACAAAAGAGAGGGGGGAGAGAGAGCCCAAAAGAGAGGGGGGAGAGAGAGAGCAAAAGAGAGGGGGAAGAGAGAGCAAAAGAGAGGAGATAGAGAGAGAGCAAAAGAGAAAGGAGAGAGAGAGAGAGCAAAAGAGAGGGGGGAGAGAGAGCAAAAGAGAGGGGGGAGAGAGAGAGAGTAAAAGAGAGGGGGAGAGAGAGTAAAAGAGAGGGGAGAGAGAGAGCAAAAGAGAGGGGAGAAAGAGAGAGCAAAAGAGAGGGGAGAAAGAGAGAGCAAAAGAGAGGGGGAATAGAGAGAGAGCAAGGGGTGGGACCGCTGTACTGCAAAAAATGTCCCGTGTACACGAGCTTTAGGACTAGTTATATATATATTGATGAAGTGGAAATATAATTATAATAAAAAATAGTATTTGCTTATATATAATATAGATATTATAAATAAGTATTTATTTCGTGTAATTAGCAAGAGTCCATGAGCTAGTGACGTATGGGATATACATTCCTACCAGGAGGGGCAAAGTTTCCCAAACCTCAAAATGCCTATAAATACACCCCTCACCACACCCACAATTCAGTTTTACAAACTTTGCCTCCCATGGAGGTGGTGAAGTAAGTTTGTGCTAGATTCTTCGTTGATATGCGCTTCGCAGCAGGCTGGAGCCCTGTTTTCCTCTCAGAGTGCAGTGAATGTCAGAGGGATGTGAAGAGAGTATTGCCTATTTGAATACAATGGTCTTCCTCTAGGGGATCTATTTCATAGGTTCTCTGTTATCGGTCGTAGAGATTTCTTCTCCTACCTCCCTTTTCAGATCGACGATATACTCTTATATATACCATTACCTCTACTGATTCTCGTTTCAGTACTGGTTTGGCTATCTACTATATGTAGATGAGTGTCTTACGGTAAGTAAGTCTTATTTTATTTATGACACTCTAAGCTATGGTTGGGCACTTTATATGTAAAGTTCTAAATATATGTGTTTAAACTTATATTTGCCATGATTCAGGATAATCAGTATTCCTTCATTCAGACTGTCAGTTTCATTATTTGGGATAATGCATACGAATAAATATTTTTTTCTTACCTTAAAAATTTTCAATTTACTTTTTTCCCTGCGGGCTGTTAGGCTCGCGGGGGCTGAAAATGCTTCAATTTATTGCGTCATTCTTGGCGCAAACTTTTTTGGCGCAAAATTTTGTCATTTCCGGCGCCCTAATTGACGCCGGAAGTTGTTCGTGGTTGCGTCATTTTTTGGCGTATATGTATTACAGACGTTTTTTTGCGCCAAAAAATGTGGGCGTTGTTTTTTCGGCATCAGAGGATGTGGCGTCATACTTGGCGCCAAAAAATATGGGCGTTGTTCTTGGCGCCAATAATGTGGGCGTCATACTTGGCACCAAAAAATGCGGGCGTCATTCTTGTCTCCACCTTTTTTTCACATTATTTAAGTCTCACTTTTCATTGCTTCAGGTTGCTAGAGGCTTGTTCATTTGGCATTTTTTCCCATTCCTGAAACTGTCATTTAAGGAATTTGATAATTTTGCTTTATATGTTGTTTTTTCTATTACATATTGCAAGATGTCTCAACCTGACCCTAGATCAGAATCTACTTCTGGAAAGACGCTGCCTGATGCTGATTCTACCAAAGTTAAGTGCATTTGTTGTAAACTTTTGGTATCTTTTCCTCCGGCTGTAGTTTGTGTTAGTTGTCATGATAAACTTTCTAACGCAGATAGTGTATCCATTAGTAATAATCCTTTACCTGTGGTTGTTCCTTCAACATCTAATGTTCAGGATGTCCCTGTTAATGTAAAATAATTTGTTTCTAATTCTATTAGGAAGGCTCTGTCTGTTATTCCTCCTTCCTGTAAACGTAAAAGGTCTTTTAAAACTTCTCATATATCTGGTTCAGAAGATTCTGCCTCAGATATTGTCACTGATAAATCTTCATATTTATTTAAGATGGAGTTTATTCGTTCTTTACTTAAAGAAGTGTTGATTGCATTAGATATGGAGGAGTCTAATCCTCTTGATACTAAATCTACTAAGCGTTTAAATTCGTTTTTTAAACCTCATGTAGTTATTCCAGAAGTTTTTCCAGTTCCTGATGCTATTTCAGAAGTAATTTCTAGGGAATGGAATAGTCTGGGTACTTCATTTACTCCTTCTCCAAAGTTTAAGAAATTGTAGAAAATGAAGGAAAAATCCTTTGGAGGTGCGCACAGCTGATAGCCGAGACGCAGCTTATACACAGTTTCAAAGTAGGCAGAGTTCCTGGATCATCCAGCAACCAAAGTAGACGGCAGCACTCTTAAAGGGAAGTGGTTGTATAAATCTGTAGAAGCAGAGAAAAGAGAGGCGCCTTATGGGACAGTATCATTGTAAAACATCAGAGATACAGGGGATAGCACACACTGATGTCAGGGTACTCACAAGGATTATGGCATAAACGTATGCCTCACTGAACAGGACGGGACCTTAGTCGCCCGCCAGACAGACCAATGGGGATCAGATACCGGAACTCCAGAGACCAATCCACAGCTACAGATTGTGGGAGCGTCAGGTGAAACAGATTGTCCGTGGAACAACCAATCACTGTGAGCTCCTAGTTGGAGAGACAGGTGGCCGGACCAACCATGAAGCAATAAACGAAGAGCGGGGATATCGTAGAAACAGATTTATTACAGAAAGACACTGTTAAAACATAAGTTAAAAGCAGAATGGAAACAGCAACGCGTTTCTCGACCTTCCGGTCGTTTCATCAGGCTGATCAGTGTGTGCTATCCCCTGTATCTCTGATGTTTTACAACGATACTGTCCCATAAGGCGCCTCTCTTTTCTCTGCTTCTACAGATTTAAGAAATTGTACCCTGTACCATCTGATAGATTAGAATTTTGGGACAAAATCCCTAAAGTTGATGGGGCTATTTCTACTCTTGCTAAACGTACTACTATTCCTACAGCGGATAGTACTTCCTTTAAGGATCCTTTAGATAGGAAGCTTGAATCCTTTCTAAGGAGAGCTTATTTATGTTCAGGTAATCTTCTTAGACCTGCTATTTCTTTGGCTGATGTTGCTGCAGCTTCCACTTTCTGGTTGGAGGCTTTGGCGCAACAAGTGTCAGACCATAATGCTTATAGCATTGTTAAACTTCTTCAACATGCTAATAACTTTATTTGTGATGCCATTTTTGATATCATTAGAATTGATGTCAGGTATATGTCTTTAGCTATTTTAGCTAGAAGAGCTTTATGGCTTAAATCTTGGAGTGCAGATATGACTTCTAAGTCAAATTTGCTTTCTCTTTCTTTCCAAGGTAATAAATTATTTGGTTCACAGTTGGATTCTATTATTTCAACTGTTACTGGGGGGAAAGGAACCTTTTTGCCTCAGGACAAAAAATCTAAAGGTAAATACAGGGCTGCTAATCGTTTTCGTTCCTTTCATCAGAATAAGGAACAGAAGCCTGACCCTTCCCCTAAAGGAACGGTTTCCATTTGGAAGCCTTCTCCAGTCTGGAATAAATCCAAGCCTTTTAGAAAGTCAAAACCAGCTCCCAAATCCGCATGAAGGTGCAGCCCTCATTCCAGCACAGCTGGTAGGGGGCAGGTTATGATTTTTCAAAGATATTTGGATCAATTCGATTCACAGTCTTTGGATTCAGAACATTGTTTCACAAGGGTACAGAATAGGTTTCAAGGTAAGGCCGCCTGTGAGAAGATTTTTTCTCTCTCGCATTCCAGTAAACCCAGTGAAGGCTCAGGCATTTCTGAAATGTGTTTCAGACCTAGAGTTGGCTGGGGTAATTGTGCCAGTTCCAGTTCTGGAACGGGGTCTGGGGTTTTACTCAAATCTATTCATTGTACCAAAGAAGGAGAATTCCTTCAGACCAGTTCTGGATCTAAAAATATTGAATCGTTATGTAAGGATACCAACATTCAAAATGGTGACTATAAGGACTATTCTGCCTTTTGTTCAGCAAGGGCATTATATGTCTACAATAGACTTACAGGATGCATATCTTCATATTCCAATTCATCCAGATCACTATCAGTTCCTGAGATTCTCTTTTCTAGACAAGCATTACCAGTTTGTTGCCCTTCCATTTGGCCTAGCAACAGCTCCAAGGATCTTTTCAAAGGTTCTCGGTGCCCTTCTCTCTGTCATCAGAGAACAGGGTATTGTGGTTTTTCCTTATTTGGACGATATCTTGGTACTTGCTCAGTCTTTACATTCTGCAGAATCTCATATGAATCAACTTGTGTTGTTTCTTCAAAGACATGGTTGGAGGATCAATTTACCAAAGAGTTCCTTGATTCCTCAGACAAAGGTAACCTTTTTGGGTTTTCAAATAGATTCAGTGTCCATGACTTTATCTCTAACAGAAAAGAGACGTCTGAAGTTGTTTTCAGCTTGTCGAAACCTTCAGTCTCAGTCATTCCCTTCGGTAGCTTTGTGCATGGAAATTCTAGGTCTCATGACTGCTGCATCGGACGCGATCCCCTTTGCTCGCTTTCACATGAGACCTCTCCAGCTTTGTATGCTGAACCAGTGGTGCAGGGATTATACAAAGATACCACAATTAATATCCTTAAATCCCAATGTTCGATCTTCTCTGACTTGGTGGTTGAATCACCATCGTCTAATTCAAGGGGCTTCTTTTGTTCGTCCAACCTGGACTGTAATCTCAACAGATGCGAGTCTTTCAGGTTGGGGAGCTGTATGGGGATCTCTGACAGTGCAGGGGGTTTGGGAATTTCAGGAGGTGAAATTACCAATCAACATTTTGGAACTCTGTGCGATTTTCAGAGCTCTTCAGTTCTGGCCTCTTCTGAAGAGAGAATCGTTTATTTGTTTTCAGACAGACAATGTCACAACCGTGGCGTATGTCAATCATCAGGGTGGGACTCACAGTCCTCAGGCTATGGAAGAAGTATCTCGGATACTTGTATGGGTGGAAGCCAGCTCCTGTCTAATTTCTGCGGTTCACATCCCAGGTATAGACAATTGGGAAGCGGATTATCTCAGTCGCCAGACGTTACATCCGGGCGAATGGTCTCTTCACCCAGAGGTTTTTCTTCAGATTGTTCATATCTGGGGACTTCCAGAAATAGATCTGATGGCCTCTCATCTAAACAACCTGCTTATATATTTCCGCCTCTAGTTCTTCTTCCAAAAGTGATTTCCAAAATCCTAATGGAACGTTCGTTTGTACTGCTGGTGGCTCCAGCATGGCCTCACAGGTTTTGGTATGCGGATCTCGTTCGGATGGCAAGTTGCCAACCTTGGACACTTCCATTAAGTGCAGACCTTCTATCTCAAGGCCCATTTTTCCATCAGGATCTCAAATCATTAAATTTGAAGGTATGGAGATTGAACGCTTGATTCTTAGTCATAGAGGTTTCTCTGACTCAGTGATTAATACTATGTTGCAGGCTCGTAAATCTGTATCTAGAAAGATTTATTACCGAGTCTGGAAGACTTTAATTTCTTGGTGTTCTTCTCATAAATTCTCTTGGCATTCTTTTAGAATTCCTAGAATTTTGCAGTTTCTTCAGGATGGTTTGGATAAGGGTTTGTCTGCAAGCTCTTTGAAAGGTCAAATCTCTGCTCTTTCCATTCTTTTTCACAGAAAGATTGCTAATCATCCTGATATTCGTTGTTTTGTTCAGGCTTTGGTTCGCATCAAGCCTGTCATTAAGTCAATTTCTTCTCCTTGGAGTCTTAATTTGGTTTTGAGGGCTTTACAGGCTCCTCCATTTGAGCCTATGCATTCTCTGGATATTAAATTACTTTCTTGGAAAGTTTTGTTCCTTTTGGCCATTTCTTCTGCTAGAAGAGTTTCTGAGTTATCTGCTCTTTCTTGTGAATCTCCTTTTCTGATTTTTCATCAGGATAAGGCGGTATTGCGGACTTCATTTAAATTTTTACCTAAAGTTGTGAATTCTAACAACATCAGTAGAGAGATTGTTGTCCCTTCATTGTGTCCTAATCCTAAGAATTCTATGGAGAAATCTTTACATTCTTTGGATGTAGTAAGAGCGTTGAAATATTATGTTGAAGCTACTAAAAGTTTTAGAACGACTTCTAGTCTATTTGTTATCTTTTCTGGTTCCAGGAAAGGTCAGAAGGCTTCTGCTATTTCCTTGGCATCTTGGTTAAAGTCCTTGATTCATCATGCTTATGTAGAGTCGGGTAAGTCCCCGCCTCAAAGGATTACCGCTCATTCTACTAGGTCAGTTTCTACTTCCTGGGCTTTTAGGAATGAAGCTTCTGTTGATCAAATTTGCAAAGCAGCAACTTGGTCTTCTTTGCATACTTTTACTAAATTCTACCATTTTGATGTTTTTTCTTCTTCTGAAGCAGTTTTTGGTAGAAAAGTACTTCAGGCAGCTGTTTCAGTTTGATTCTTCTGCTTAAAATTTCAGTTTTTTTCCATTATGAGATTAAAACTTTTTGATTTGGGTTGTGGATTATTTTCTCAGCGGAATTGGCTGTCTTTATTTTATCCCTCCCTCTCTAGTGACTCTTGCGTGGAAGTTCCACATCTTGGGTATCTGCTATCCCATACGTCACTAGCTCATGGACTCTTGCTAATTACATGAAAGAAAACATAATTTATGTAAGAACTTACCTGATAAATTCATTTCTTTCATATTAACAAGAGTCCATGAGGCCCACCCTTTTTGTGGTGGTTATGTTTTTTTTTGTATAAAGCACAATTATTCCAATTCCTTATTTTTAATGCTTTCACTCCTTTCTTATCACCCCACTTCTTGGCTATTTGTAAAACTGATTTGTGGGTGTGGTGAGGGGTGTATTTATAGGTATTTTGAGGTTTGGGAAACTTTGCCCCTCCTGGTAGGAATGTATATCCCATACGTCACTAGCTCATGGACTCTTGCTAATATGAAAGAAATTAATTTATCAGGTAAGTTCTTACATAAATTATGTTATCTTTGTTTCTCTTAAGAGGTCATCACAGAAAAGAAGCGCAGACGCTGAATATATATTTTATAGTGTAAGATCGGGTTACCATAGCAACTAACTTTATTTTAAAGAAATCCAACGTTGGATGGAAGCATTAGCACAATACACCTACACGAAAAGAGACTGCATGCAATGTACAAAATATTTAAATGGAAACCTAGTACTACTTTTAGTTGTCTGCAACTTTGGTAGCTTACAGCTCAATGGAAACAACGCCATAGAGTCTATTACCCCCCTCGGGGGGGCAAGGGACTATGATCCTCTGCACTATGTAGACTATTATTATTAAGACTTTCAAGTGAATAGCTTCATGCTCTTCTAAATATTACAGGAGAGCCTAGATACATATTTATGTTTTCTGCTCCCCTACGTACATTATATCAGACTGCCCTTTAATGATGCTTTGTCTGACTCTCTCTCTCTCTTGTTAAGCTTATATTAATTGCTCCAGAGTTCTTTAACATCCACAGACAGAGAAAATCAACAACAAAATGACTTGTAAGGAATGAGAATGGGAGCTTTTATGAATTCTAGGGGATAATGTAGATACATTTTTGCTGTCATATCAATAGTGCCTGATTATACCCACACTTGAATTAGACATGACCATGCAAATGTGCATTGTGTTTGTAATAATAAAAACTCCCCCCGGCTGAATACACTTTGAATACACTTTGTGCAAAGGCACATGTATCATTCAAACATGCTAGGGCACACACTTGTCACACCCAGGTGTCATTTATCTAATATGTCTATGGACAAGTAGTTTGTTTTCCCATCTAATCTCTCTAGTGATAGCTGAATTATTGACATAGGGCTAGATTACAATTGGAGCGCTAAATTATTGCACGCCCACAAATGGACAAATTTGCCCGTCTGCGGGAGGCGCCCGATAATTAATCAGCCATTACTGCGAGTAGCAATTAGTGCTTATAAAATTAACCAGAGATCAGATCTCTGGTTAATTTTATAAATCTGCCTCAGATGGCTCCAAAATACAATCTAGTTTATAAAAAATAAATAAAGATGGTAACATCTTTATTTTTTAATAAAATTACTGCACTAGGCAGTATTTTGGGGTTAAAGTTGGTGGGAGTGAAAAGTGTCTTTACATTGCGGTCAATGGGAACTGAGAGTACCCAGTAAATATATATGTATATGCTTATATACATATACATTTATGTGTTAATATGCTTATATACATATATATTTGTGTTAATATGTGTATATACATATATATTTATGTGTTAATATGCTTATATACATAAATATTTATGTATATACACATATTAACACATAAATATATAAGTATATCAAAATATACACAAATATGCTGCAGGATTTACTCCCTTCACTGATGCTGAAGTTATTATGACGTCTCTAACGGCATCAGAACAAGGCTCCCATAGGAGCCTATTGAAGGGCACTCTGAAAACTTGTAATACCAGCGCACATTATCGTGTGCTGGTATTACACAGTGGAGCGCAAATATTGCTTTCATCAAATAGATATTTAGCCATCTACTTAATCTGGCCCACTGGGGTAGATTTAATAAGCAGCAGATGCTGCTTTCTACGCCCAAAGTTTCTGGCTTACTGGTGAAGAAGCAGGGGTCGGGATGATTGACACCCCCTGCTAGCGGACGATTGGCAGCGAATGTGCAAAGGTCAGCATTGCACAAGAATTTCACAAGAAATGCTTGTGCAATGTTAAATGCTGACAGAGTATGCTACTCTGCAGCAAATCATGTCCGCAAGACATATAGTAAATTGACCCCATTGTTTTTATTTTTGTTTATTTTGTTAGTGGACAAATATTAAATCCTTCATTGCAACAGTGTATCTGCCAAAGTTAATTGTAAATAATATTATATCCTAAACTCAACCTAAGGTCTAAGGGCAGCAATAAAGCCATACAGTGCCCTTTTTCTAAAATACCACTTCCACGGATCCAGAGCGTAACTATAAAAACAGAAAAGCCCCAAATGGTGTGATATCGTTTATACACAGATTTATTTTAAAACATTTGGGTACTCACAAACATATAATCAATAAATGCATTTGAAAAATCTCCTGGAAGCTCCTTGTCGGTACAGATCACACTGAGTCCTCCCAGACCGATCACAAAAGTCGGCATGTGGCGTCACCACCCGACACGGCCCACCAATCTCAGTCCTCTGTTGCACCAATGTCTTCTGCACACAGCCGCAACTGCCCGCTTTCTTTTCATCAAGGAAACAATTGTTTCAAACATTGCTACTAACTTGCAACTATTCCCTCTTCAAGAAATATAAAGTAAGACTGTGACATTGTGTTTCTGGACATTGCACTAACATTTTTTGTTTTTTTCTGTTTTGTAGTGCCCTTTATCTGCCCTCACTCTCCCAGGAAGACATTTTAGAGTAGTTTTACCGACACTGCTTGCCTCTCAATAATTCTTCATGGTATAGTGAGCTATTTACAGACACTACCTGTCCCCATTTGTGACATAAAATATCCAATCACATTGGTGTGACTTTACACAGACTGTGACACAAAATAGACCAAGGATGAGATTTTAGTATGAAGCTATTTCATAAAGCATCCTGTAGAGGGAACTGCAGCAGGGAGTGCTGAGTGGTACCTACAGCTCCGCCTTCACTTACTACTGCTGCACACTGTATTTGGATGTCTCCTATTCAAAGACAGATGAACTCTTTGTTTATGTTCAGCCTTCTATATTAAACAGTACTTCTAGCTATACAGCTTAGTTTACATAGGGCTAGATTACAAGTGGTGCGCGCTTCCATAGGCTCCTATGGGAGCCTCGTTCTGATGCCGTTAGAGACGGCACCAGAACTTCAGCGCCAGCGAAGGGGGTAATTGGCGCAGCGATGGCAGCAATTAAAGATATATGTATATGCTGAGAACACACAGTTTCCATAGACCACAATGTAAAGGCACTTTTCAGTGCCGTTTTATTCTAAAACCTTACTGCCACCAACTTTAACCCCAAAATACTGCCTAGTGCAGTAATTTTATTAAAAAATATAGATGCTGTCATCTTTATGTTTTAATAAGCTACACTAGACAGTATTTTGGGGGTTAATTTCATAAGCTCTACGATAGCAATAACCAGCCACTTGTAATGGCTGGTTAATTATTGCACTACCGCAAACTTTGCCCATTTGTGGGAGCCCATTAATTTAGCACTCCACTTGTAATCTAGCCCATAGAGTTTTATTATAGAGTGACTAAAGCTGCTTTACCAACAACTGACTTCTATTAGTGCAAAATTTGAATAGGAGACTTTAGCAGCTCAGCTTGAGATTATAAAGTACTAGGACCCGGCATTACCCATAATGCTTTTCAGGTAACACTGTAATATTGGTGTTTATGAGATTACATTCATTGGTTGAGCAATTCCCAAAATTGATGAAAACTAATGAGCATGCCTTAAGTCTAACATACTGCACACTTAAACGTCTAATAAACATAAGAATCAGAATCACTGTATATTTCTTTCATCCTTAGGATTTGCTACCACGTGTTACTCATGCGTCAAATTAAGCAACATCACCGAATGTGACATGAACCCTCCAGAAATATGCAGCGAGGATAAAACCCTTTGTAAAACTGAGCAGGAAAAGACTGGGGTGCCAGGAATGAATATATGTGAGTATAACTCGGATATTTCTTATAAACACACAGTCACTGTATATATTATAACAAATCCAGTTCACTTCCAAAAAAAATAATTTTTGTAGTCACAACAGAAAGGTTCCAATGCAAGGCCATAGTTTTTACTATGGAAGAAAGACGGTTTAATTACAAAAAAGTAAATATATCACAACCGTTACAAAGTGGAACCCATTGGTCTACACAAATTGTTGGAAAGGAGTTCTATGCAGTGTGTGAGCTTTTTGTATTTTTACTTATTTGTAATATTTGTTGTGATGCTATTTTGGCTCCCTAATCATCTGATCCACAGGTAAATTCACTTGCAGTGAGTCAGAGGCCATTTTTGCTGTATTTTCATTACATTTATAACTAATCAATTCACTTAGACTCACTATACCTTAATAGATTACACAGATGGTACATTTGTCTTGTGAAAATACACCCCAATTTGTATTCTAACACAACTATTTAGTGAGAAAAATAATTGGCTTTTTTAAATGAAGAATAAGTTAGCTACAGGGTCAAAAATCATATGTGACAATAATATGTTATCTAGAGGATCATGTGACTATATATCTAGATGGTCATTTGATAATCACATTATATCTATATGGTCATGTTATCATGATATCTAGAAAGCATATTATATCTAGAGGGTTATAGGGCAAGAGTATCATATCTAGAGGGTCATTTGACAAGCATATAATATTTATTGGGTCATGTGACAATCATATGATAATAAGTGGGTCAGGTGACAAGCATATGATATTTAGTGGGTCATGTGAGAAGCATATGTTATTTAGTGGGTCAGATGACAAGCATATGATATTTAGATGGTCAGGTGACAAGCATATGATATTTAGAGGATTATGTGACAAGCATATGTTATTTAGTGGGTCAGGTGACAAGCATATGATATTTAGTGGTTCAGGTGACAAGTGTATGATATTTAGATGGTCATGTGACAATCATATGATATCTAGAGGGTTATGTGACAAGCATATGATATTTAGAGGGTCATGTGACAAGCATATAATAGTTAAATGGTCATGTGACAAGCATAAGATATTTAGAGGGTTATGTGACAAGCATATGTTATTTAGTGGGTCAGGTGACAAGTATACAATAGTTAAAGGGTCAGGTGACAAGTACGCTCAAGTACAAATGAATTTAATGTGCATCAGGTTAGCACGACTGAAGACCTCGTGTAAAGGGTTAGGGATACAAAAAAAGTTGTACCAAACACAACGTAAATTCATTCAAATAAACTTTTACACTTATACATTCACAAACCCCTTCCTCAGACCAGACATTAACGTGAAAAAACAAAGTGGTTTTAAAGCCCCAGAAGCCCCATCCCCTGTGTTTAAAAATTGTACCAACAAGTCTATTGTCATGGTGATCCAACAACAACAGTAATCAGCATTATAAACAAGATGTTACAAATACACCTAAATGTGTCAACACAACTTAATTCATACACAAAGAATGTTAACTAAACCTATTAAAACCTTATTAACAAATACATTATTAAAAATTCAGAAAAATCTGACAACACAATTAATATATGTTCCTATAGAAGAAAAATGTGACAGCACAATTAATATATGTTCCTATAGAAAAAAATGTGACAGCACAATTAATATATGTTCCTATAGAAGAAAAATGTGACAACACAATTAATATATGTTCCTATAGAAGAAAAATGTGACAGCACAATTAATATATGTTCCTATAGAAGAAAAATGTGACAACACAATTAATATATGTTCCTATAGAAGAAAAATGTGACAACACAATTAATATATGTTCCTATAGAAGAAAAATGCGCTGTATATCCCATATGTGTTCACCTTACTTTGGTTTGTCCACCTTGGGACTGGAGTTACTGTTTACATAATTGCCACACTTGTAGCACATTTAGTCTTATATCTAATAATAATATCTGAAATAAGACTAAAAGTGCTACAAGTGTGACAATTATGTAAACAGTAACTCCAGTCCCAAGGTGGACAAACCAAAGTAAGGTGAACACATATGGGATATACAGCACATTTTTCTTCTATAGGAACATATATTAATTGTGTTGTCACGTTTTTCTTCTATAGGAACATATATTAATTGTGCTGTCACATTTTTCTTCTATAGGCACATATATTAATTGTGTCACATTTTTCTTCTATAGGAACATATATTAATTGTGTTGTCACATTTTTCTTCTATAGGAACATATATTAATTGTGCTGTCACATTTTTCTTCTATAGGAACATATATTAATTGTGCTGTCACATTTTTCTTCTATAGGAACATATATTAATTGTGCTGTCACATTTTTCTTCTATAGGAACATATATTAATTGTGTTGTCACATTTTTCTTCTATAGGAACATATATTAATTGTGCTGTCACATTTTTCTTCTATAGGAACATATATTAATTGTGTTGTCACATTATTCTATCTATAGGAACATATATTAATTGTGCTGTCACATTATTCTATCTATAGGAACATATATTAATTGTGTTACATTTTTCTTCTATAGGAACATATATTCATTGTGTTACATTTTTCTTCTATAGGAACATATATTCATTGTGCTGTCACATTATTCTATCTATAGGAACATATATTAATTGTGCTGTCACATTATTCTATCTATAGGAACATATATTCATTGTGTTACATTTTTCTTCTATAGGAACATATATTAATTGTGCTGTCACATTATTCTTCTATAGGAACATATATTAATTGTGTTGTCACATTATTCTTCTATAGGAACATATATTAATTGTGCTGTCACATTATTCTATCTATAGGAACATATATTAATTGTGTTGTCACATTATTCTATCTATAGGAACATATATTAACTGTGTTGTCACATTATTCTATCTATAGGAACATATATTAATTGTGTTGTCACATTCTTCTTCTATAGGAACATATATTAATTGTGTTGTCACATTATTCTTCTATAGGAACATATATTAATTGTGTTGTCACATTATTCTATCTATAGGAACATATATTAATTGTGTTACATTTTTCTTCTATAGGAACATATATTAATTGTGTTGTCACATTATTCTTCTATAGGAACATATATTAATTGTGTTGTCACATTATTCTATCTATAGGAACATATATTAATTGTGTTACATTTTTCTTCTATAGGAACATATATTAATTGTGTTGTCACATTATTCTATCTATAGGAACATATATTCATTGTGTTGTCACATTTTTCTATCTATAGGAACATATATTAATTGTGTTACATTTTTCTTCTATAGGAACATATATTAATTGTGCTGTCACATTATTCTATCTATAGGAACATATATTCATTGTGTTACATTTTTCTTCTATAGAAACATATATTAATTGTGCTGTCACATTATTCTATCTATAGGAACATATATTCATTGTGTTGTCACATTTTTCTTCTATAGGAACATATATTAATTGTGCTGTCACATTTTTCTTCTATAGGAACATATATTAATTGTGCTGTCACATTATTCTTCTATAGGAACATATATTAATTGTGTTGTCACATTTTTCTTCTATAGGAACATATATTCATTGTGTTGTCACATTATTCTTCTATAGGAACATATATTAATTGTGTTGTCGCATTATTCTATCTATAGGAACATATATTCATTGTGTTGTCACATTTTTCTTCTATAGGAACATATATTCATTGTGTTGTCACATTTTTCTTCTATAGGAACATATATTAATTGTGCTGTCACATTATTCTATCTATAGGAACATATATTCATTGTGTCACATTTTTCTTCTATAGGAACATATATTAATTGTGCTGTCACATTATTCTATCTATAGGAACATATATTCATTGTGTCACATTTTTCTTATATAGGAACATATATTAATTGTGCTGTCACATTATTCTTCTATAGGAACATATATTAATTGTGCTGTCACATTTTTCTTCTATAGGAACATATATTAATTGTGCTGTCACATTATTCTTCTATAGGAACATATATTAATTGTGTTGTCACATTATTCTATCTATAGGAACATATATTAATTGTGTTACATTTTTCTTCTATAGGAACATATATTCATTGTGCTGTCACAATTTTCTGAATTTCTAATTATGTATTTGTTAATAAGGTTTTTATAGGTTTAGTTACCATTCTTTGGGGCCCATTTATCAAGCTCCAAATTGAGCTTGTGGGCCCGTGTTTCTGGCGAGTCTTCAGACTCGCCAGAAACAGCAGTTATGAAGCAGAGGTCTAAAGACCGCTGCTCCATAACCCTGTCTGCCTGCTCTGAGCAGACGTACAGGAATTGCCTCAATTCAACCCGATCGAGTACGATTGGGTTGATTGACACCTCCCTGCTGGCGGGCGGCCCATTGGCCGTGAGTCTGCAGGGGGAGGTGTTGCACCAGCAGCTCTTGTGAGCTGCTGGTGCAATGCTGAATACGGAGAGCGTATTGCTCTCCGTATTCAGCAAGGTCTTGCAGACTTGATCCGCAGTGTTGGATCAGGTCCACAAGACCTTTGATACATAGGCCCCTTTGTCTATGAATTAAGTTGTGTTGACACATTTAGGTGTATTTTTAACATCTTGTTTATAATACTGATTACTGTGGTTGTTGGATCACCATGACAACAGACTTTTGGGGGCAATTTTCAAACACAGGGGGTGGGGTTTCTGGGGCTTTAAAAGCACTTTGTTTTTTCACTTTGATGTTTGGTCTGAGGAAGGGGTTTGTGGACCCCAAAACGTCACTATGATTTAAACAATACATTTGTATTACTTATCACAAATCCAGTGAGTGCAGTCTATTTGCGTAATATATATATATATATATTTATTTATACATATACACTGGCCCTTTATATTAAATCAGTCTGTTACATAAATCCTCGCCTGTATTTAAAGCACTGACAAGACTTTAACGTGTTTTAACATTGTTTTTTGTTTTGTTTTTATCTGTAGTTACTAAAGTCTCCACCACCAAGGGATGTGCCAGCTCAACTGAATGCTTTGGAGGAAATGAAAGTATTGGAGTACCTAAGAAATTAATAGAATGCTGCAATTTTGACATGTGCAACCTAATTGAAACAATTCGTACCACGGAAACAAGCCCTAATGCAACCCAACCTTCCCTTTCTGCAACCACCACCTCAAGTTCTCATAGGAGCACCATAAAACATGGTGTCCTGTTCACGCTATCGTTACTCAAGTGCATTCAATATTTTGAGTAAATGTTTACTACTTTAATGAATTAAACTTATGTTCTGAGACCTAAATTTATAAATCAGTTTTCACTTTTGTCCCATTTTAACAAGAAAAAAAATATCAAAGGCACTTCAAGTATTGATTAATTTTCCAAAGAAAACAACAGTATATCTATTATGCTCTCATTTAGTAATAAATGCTGAGGTTTTGCATGTCAGACATTATGTAAAATCAGTTCATTTTTAGGATGTTCCTACAGGTAGCCCTCAGTTTACGCCGGGGTTAGGTTCCAGAAGGAATGGTTGTAAATCGAAACCGTTGTAAATTGAAACCCAGTTTATAATGTAAGTCAATGGGAAGTGAGGGAGTTAGGTTCCAGGCCCCTCTCAAAATTGTCATAAGTAACACCTAAAACATTATTTTTAAAGCTTTGAAATGAAGACTTTAAATGCTAAACAGCATTATAAACCTAATAAAATAATCACACAACACAGAATATATAATTAAACTAAGTTAAATGAACAAAAACATTTGCTAAACAGCATTATAAACCTAATAAAATAATCACACAACACAGACTTTACTTGCATTTTCTGCAAACAGTTCTTTCTATGCATTCCAATCTGGACTAATTTATAGACAGGAAGATCTTGTTCCTTTGCAAGCTGCTCAATAGCTCAGGTCTAGTTCAACTGATTAATTTCAGCTTGCTTGGCTTGCATATCTTTGCTGCAACACAAGCGGACAGCTCCACCTACTGGCTATTTTAATCAATGCACTGCTTCTCAATGCTTTTCAATAGCAGTCACATGACTGAAAAAAAGGTTGTTATTCTGAAACGGTGCAAATTGAACCGTTGTAAACCGAGGGCCACCTGTATTTCGTTTGTGCTGTTCTGGACAAAATATCTTGTAGAATCTTAATATTGACCTTTAAAATACATTAAATATATAAACATAAACGTGACTCTGTGTCCTTTCTTAAATAAAGAGATGTAACTACATTTGACTTTCCCAATACAAATATTTTTTTAAAAAAATACATAGAAGCAAAAAAAAAAGGTTCAACAATAGTAATGTAATATATGTAAACTATTCCACTTGTCCTGAGTTTACTAAACAACATGGGCCCGATCCGATAAAAATCGTCGCCCGCAAAAGCTGGCTACGCCAATATTTGCGCTGGTTTGGTATCCTATATAAGGCGTAACTTAGAAGTTACGCGCGTAGATTTCTGGCGTCGCCCGTAGTTTTTTGGGCCATAGACTGACATACAAAACACGCGCAGTTTGGTATCCAATATACGGCGTAAGTACTTACGCACGCAGATTTCAGAAAATCTACTCCAATCTCATCTCGCCACAAATTTCAGCCGCAGGAACCCTTGCACTGGTACGTACACGTAACTCTTGGAAGGCCTAACAAGTGCATGCTTAACAACATATATAATATTCCTGCCCCTGCAAGTTTGTCAAGTTTGTCAAACCAATCACAAAGGGGTGCATCATGGGACCCAGGGAGACATCATGGGGCCCAGGGAGACATCATGGGGCCCAGGGGGTGCTGGAAGCCCTACAATCCCCTGTTGTTCTGTCTACACATGCTGAATCTATAGTTGTTGCTGAGGTCCATGGTGATGGTGCTGCCCCTGCTGAAGCTGGTCATCGAATTACATACTGCGGAGTTCCACTGCATGTAAGTGAAACTACTACATCCCACCCCCATTCCCTTAACCACCCTAATTACTGAAAATATATCATTAGTTCAATTCATGTTTTGGTCACTATGATTTATTGACTATCATTTTGAGGAATGAAAATGGATTTTTATACCTTATGTTCACACCTTCTGTAAAAACATTATTATTTAGATATATATATACCCATGTGCAGGGATAGGCAAGGTGTCCTTCACTAAAACTCTTTACCTTAGAAAATGTCAGCAACAGCCTTGGTTCTTGCCTATCCCTGCACATGGGTCAATTTCTATTGGATGTGAGAAACCTTGATTTACATCTTAAAAGTGAATATCACTATATGTACCCTTCATACACAACTATGTGATGTGGTTTAGAGAACATGAATATGTCATAAACATGATGATATTACCTTTTCTGGGCCATTTCCACACAGGCCTTATTATATTTTTCAAAGATATTAGTGTACTAAAACACCCCTCACATGGATGTGGATGACAATTATATGGTAAATAACAGAGGACAAGATTTAGGATTAAATATAACAAGATTTATTTTCTTTTAGGCTTCTTAGATGAGGGGGCTGAGAGGCCTGGAGTGGGTCTCCTGCCTCTCCTGGGTTGTGTTGATTCTGAGGATCCTGCAGGAGTGCTGGCCACAGATGAGATGCTGGAGGCAATGTCCTGCTGGTGGGTGAAATGCTCCACCAAAACACCCAACAGTTGGTTCTGTTCCCTCCATCTGTTGTCACTCTGAATCTGCATGTCAGACATTACTCTCAGCATCTGAGATTGATTCTGGACCATAGCAGTTAAAGATGCTGCCATGTCCCGTTGCAGCTCAATGGAACGCTGTTGTAAAGTCTGTTGACTCCTGTAAAACCTGCGTTGGTCCCTCTGCATTCTCTCGCAGGTTGATGTGAGACTCTCGCAGGTTACTGTTTGCCTCCTATGTAGGGCAATGTATTCATCGCCCATGGTGGAAGTCAGTAGATCCATGGGCTCTTCCCCAGCAGGGACTCTAGGCACCGGTTCCATTTCTATATCCTCAGCTGGTGATGCAGGCTGTAGAATCTCAGCTGGGGGTGCAGGCTGTGGAATCTCAGCTGGGGGTGCAGGCTGTGGAATCTCAGCTGGGGGTGCAGGCTGTAGAATCTCAGCTGGTGGAGCTCTTCCAAGTGCAGCAGATGGTGCAGATGTCCGGATGGACTGATAGTCCCATTGCCTGCCGGTGTGCACCCACTCAGCCTGCTGGTAGAATCCCGGAGTGGCATGATATTGTTGGGGGGGGTAAAGACATCTACCCTTCGGGGCTGGCTTGGCTCCCCCTCCAAGCCAAAGGAATAGTCCTCCGGCCAGGGCTCCTGCCAGGTATCCTCATGTAATGCTGGCGGCATAACATTCGGATTGTCAATTGAGGCAGTCCAACCCAGGCCATGCCTGGCATACTCCTGCTGGACTCTCCGGACCGGTGGTCGAGGTGGAGAAAGACTTTGTTCCGGTGGTGGAGGGGGATGCATGGGCGTTGGCACCCTGGTGACTGGAGGTTCTGTGGAGGAGTCAAATGATGAGAGGGATTAGTACAGTCAGATATATATCCATGTGGGCATACAATGTTCATGCTAGGGCCTATACAAATTCTCATGTCAAACTCTATAACATGCATGTGCACATTGAGATTTGTGATATGAGGGTTTTTAATATGCAAAGTATACATGTATGTGTTTCATGCAGTCAGTGATGGAGAAAATGTGTTCTTTAAGTGACACTATGGTTGTGATGACTATAGTGTCCATTTACTGAAAACTCTACATGTGGCTTGTGGCCTGTGTTACTCTGAGATATGTTAGTATTTCACTATTCCACCTAATATCATGGATTTCATTGTGTTAAGTAGCATTAAATGGACATTAAACCCATTTTGATTCTTTCATGATTCAGCTAGAGCATGCAATTGTAAACAACTTTGTAATTTACTTCCATTACCTAATTTGCTTCATTCTCTTGATATTCTTAGCTGAAAAGCATATCTAGATAGGCTCAGAAGCTGCTGATTGGTGGCTGCACATCAATGCCTCGTGTGATTGCCTCACTCATAAACAAAGATTAAGAAAATAATGAAGCAAAATAGATAATAGAAGTAAATTGGGATGTTGTTGAAAACTGTATTCTCTATCTGAATAATGAAATAAAAAGATTTGGTTTCATGTCCCTTTAATGTTAAATCTCATTGTAGATGTTTTTGTTAGTAGGCCAAATACCATGCTCCTCATTGTGTACATGAATGTGTGACAATATAGGATGTTATAACTCAAATACATATAATACTGGTGTGTGGGATGTTACTCACCAGCATGCTGTGCTGATGTTGCAATCCCTGAGTCACGAGTCCCTGGACGTCCACGGACTGCTGTGACGCTCAGGGACCTACGAATTAGCTCCTGCCACTCGTTGTATTCCACCTCATAGTGAGGCCCACCTTCTGTTGCCCTCTGGGACATTGCTTCTTGGCCCATCTTCTCCTTAACTCTCCTCTTACAGTCGTTCTACCTCTTCTTTAGGCCATCCACATTCCTCCTCTGCTGGGACACACCATTAACGGCCTCCACCACCTTCTGCCAGGCATCTTTACGCCTACGGGCAACTCCTTTGCCCTTCTCTTGGCCAAAGAAGGCTATATGGTTCTCCAGGACAGCCTGGACTAGAGCAAGGTTTACAGCGAATGTGAAGTTGGGGCACCTCATACGCTCATCGTCCTGGGCCGCCTGGCTCCCTCCCTGGGATGTCCCTGGTGTGGGTTCTTCCCTATCCTCTCCCTCCTCCCCCCTTCTATCCCCATGTGCACCCTCAATCCCTCTTCTGAGTGCGCCTGGCCTTGGGGCAACCCCACTCCCATCCTCCCTTCTGGCTCTCCCTCTCCCCACTCCGCTCACTCCCTGACGGGGACCCTGCTGCTCCTCCTGTCCATAATCCTCTCCCTGCAACTCCCCTTCCCTCCTCCCCCCCGCCCTAGCTCTCCCTGACATCCTCACACTACACACACTCACACACTCACACTCACTCCCACTTCAATCACACACAATCACAACCAAACACTCAGCCTTTCACACTGTAAAAGATAAATAAAATGTGTAAGGTGTTATGAAAAAAAAGTGTGGTGTATTTTGTATATGTGTGTATGCAAAATGTGTGCAATATGTAAAAAAGTGACAGTAATGTACAAGCTTAACAAATCCACCAAATCCGACCTAACTAAATATTATGCAATGCGCCTCTCTCTCTACTCTAACGACTTTCTCCTACTCACTGTAGTGTGCTGTAGCTCCAAGAACCGACCAAACACACTAAAGAAAATGGCGGCTGCGCAGGGGTTTAAGTATGAATTTTGAATCTCATCATTACGTGGCGCATCTCTTAGAACTGGCGTAATTTTTTACGAGTCGTAGGCTAATTTGCATAAAACTACACTTTATTTAGACTTTACGTGAACAAAATACTGGCGCACATTTTAGCTGATCACCGGTTTTTCCTACTTACGCCAGTTTAGCATCTGACGGCGCTGGATATTGGATAGCTCGAGTTGCGAGCTGAAACTGCGGGCGACGCAGGTTCCCTCGCTTGCGCCGCAAACTACGCCGTATATCGGATCGCGCCCCATAATTTAAAAAGAAATAAGGCAGTCTTCAGAGGCTTAGATACAAGGTAATCACAGAGGTAAGAAGTAAATTAATATAACTGTGTTGGTTATGCAAAAATGGGGAATGGGTAATAAAGGGATTATCTATCTTTTTGAATAATTAAATGTGAGGGGCAGCAGAATTTTGAGTGTCTAGGGCAGAACAAAACCTAAATACACCGCTGACACTGGTCCACCCTATATCTCCGACTTAGTCTCCAGAAACTCGCCATTCCATTCCCTTCGCTCTGCTCATAACCTCCTTCTCTCTTGTTACCTCCTCACATTCCCGTCTGTAAGACTTCTCCAGACTATTTTGTGAAACTCTCTGCCTTGCTCTACACGACTCTCCCCTCATTTTCAAACTTTGAAGAGCTCCTTAAAGACTCTACTGTTTAGGGATGCATTTAACATACACTAACATTCCTCTCCACCTTTAGTTATTCCCTTGAACCCCCTTAGCTTGTAAGCCTATGATCCCAGCTGTTTTGTAGATCACTTTCATGAGAGATTATTTACAACAGTGAAACTCTTGGCAGGGACCTTTATCCCTTTGTTTCTCATAACTGTCACCTTGCATATTAGACCCATGTCTTTAGCGTTGTGGAACCTGTTGGTGCTCTACAAATAACTGATAGTAATAATAATAATAATATCTTTGAATAAAAGAATACCTAGGTATGTTCACAAACAGAAGTGCAGTGCTGAGAGTTAGCTGCTTATTGGCTCACAGGATGACCATGCTATCTCCCAGTAGTGCATGGCTACTCCTTCAACAAAGAATACATAAGAGAATGAAGAAATTGGAAAGTTGGCTAAAACTGTATGAACCATGAAATTAAACAATTTGGGATTTATGTCCTTTTACATGCTGTACTTTCATATGGCTGACTGATTAGTGCAGTGTACTTTTTATTAAGTAAATAAAATGCAAATAGAGTAGCTTGAAGTGACATGCAACACAACTTTTTTCTTTCATGATTCAGAAAGAGCATGCAATTTTAAACAACTTTCTAATTTACTTCTATTATCTAATTTGCTTCATTCTCTTGATATCCTTTGCTGAAAAGTATATCTAGATAGACTCAGTAACTGCTAATTGGTGGCTGCACACAGATGTCTCGTATGATTGGCTCATCCATGTCCATTGCTATTTCTTCAACAAAGGATATCTGAAGAATTAAACAAATTAGAAAAAAGAAGTAAATTAGAATGTTGTTTAAAATGGTATTTTCTGTCTTAATCATGAAAGAACATGTTTGGGTTTAATGTCCCTTTAAAAGGGGACAAATGATATAATGATTGTGTATCACAAAGTTGTTTTACTATGTATAATTAACATTTTATATAGCAATCTCACTTTGTTTACTATTTCTTTAAAAACAGTATGGATTTAAATATCAAATATTCAGCTATTGAGATAGAAATGTGTTTGTTTCTAAAATACAGACTCTGTTCTGCACTCAAAGACATTAAATAGAGTAAAATAAAGTGTTGGTTCAGAATATGCTATCATTAAACTAAATGTTCCTATAGGACGGAGTTTGGATACGCCCCAGAATGATACAATTTGCTGTTTCACAATACAAAAAAAAACTGCCCTAATTCTCCTGCATTTACTTATGTAATAGCACTTACTCACTTTGTTACATGATATAGCTACAAGCACATAACTGTATCTGCCTTTAGAATAATACTAGTTACACAATTTACTTGTTACACAATTTTATGAAATAGGTTTAGGGGAATTCAAAGGGTTTGTGGCATTGAAGCCAAGTGCTGAATTAAACACTATTTATCATTGTAAATAAGTAAGTTAAAATGACAATTTATTAAACATGTATGCAAAGACGAACAATATATTAGATGGTCAGTTCTAGGAATGAGTAATGATCATCCATTCCTCTCAATTCAGGCGAACTGATCAAACTAACATTAAAAACAAAGGATAAAAATAGAGGGCTATGTGACCTGTCTGTGCTCACACAACACTGTCATTCAGATTGTAGTCATACACTGCGTGGTTGAATATATGTATAAGGACTCGTGTATCAAACACTTCACACAGACTATGCGCTCAAAGGCGTCCTCCTGCCTGCGTACTGCTGAGATTGAACTCAGTCAGCCGATTTCTTGCTAATGTCCCTATTGCTAATCACACCATGCATGCAGCGACACGTATATATAAAAAGTGAGGTATAGGTAAACACTTCACTATAGTATCGAGTGACTCGCCTGTTTGTTAAATTAGTGCTAGAATCCTGCACCTTTTAACTCTCTCATGAATCAAAAGCTATACGCTGTTGGGTTCAGCAGATAAACGCATTAGAATTCGTAAGCTTGTCTAGCTATATTAGATACTGTTTTGCAATGTCTTAACAAATCAGTTACCAAATGTATCAAATTATGAACTATGTTGCGTTAGAACTGCTATACAGCGATAAGCCGACAGGCTACATTCTGACAGTGAGTGATCGCAACTCTAGGTCACCCCCACCGACGCGTTTCGTCACTTGTACTTGACTTCGTCAGGGCATAGGGGCCGCCCAGCCATTCAGTCCGTCAGTTATACCCAGCAGTTACCTAGGCAACGGTAATTGTATGCGGAAGTGTCTAACCGCAATGTACAGCGGACTCTAATATCTCAGCTGAGATCATGTATCAAGACGGTTTATAATACATAGGTTTTAACGTCCACATAAAATGTTAAGATTGTATTGATTTTTAGGGGGAGAATCTCAGATAGAGATTGTATCTGTTTGGGGTAGATCTTATGTGTATATGTGTATATATAATTTATTTTGCACACCACTTTAGATAGGTGGCTGTTTTAAACACATAACGTAAAAGTCGCGGCATATATTACATTTGTAAAATCGATCACTAGGTCGTAATTAGTCACTCTCATTCACAACACTACTGTCACAAAAATTGTATCGTCATATCAAGAACGATCACCTTCTTGTTGTCGTATATTTGTTATTACCCAGTAGGTTGTCACAATTATTACTGATTGGTTTCTCATGGATTTATTCTGTGGCAGTTTTAACTGAATTAATGTATCGATTCTATTTGTTACCGCTGTTTACATTATATACTCAGTGTCAAAAATATACTTTATATACAAAAGGTTGTTATGCACATTATAGCAATTTGTCAATATGAAAAAAGTCACCAAAGTTTATTCAGCATATTAAAGCGTTAGTCTCTCCTACGGCTGGACTCATTAGTTTGTCCAACAGTCTATATGCGAAGGAATAGTTGTGAATTACAGTAGGTCATTTAATATTTAGAGAAAACTTTTATAGGAGATCGCTTCATTTAACCCCTTGGGAGATGCAGATTGCAGTTCATGTATCCATCTGCATTCTTTTTGTAGAAGTAATTTGTTAATATCACCCCTTCTACCTCTTAGCTTAAGTTGTTCAATGGCGAAGAAGTATATTTGATATTTCTCATCTTTGTGTACCGTGTTCATATGTTTGGCAACTGGCACGTCACGATTCCATTTAATGTCACCCATATGTTCTAAAACTCTTGTGCGTAATTCCCTAGAGGTCTCCCCTACATAAATTAGGGGGCATTTGCACATAGTGACATAAACAACTTTCTTCGTTCTGCAATTCATAAATTCGTTTATAGGGTAACTTTTACCACTTTTCGGATGTATAAAGAGTTTCGTAGGGGACATATTCTTACATGCCTGACACCGGCCGCATTTGAAGAAACCTTTTGTCTTTGTAACCATGTTTTTTGTTTATATGGGGAGAAATGACTTCTTGTCAGTATATCCTTCAAGTTCTGAGATCTCCTATTTGTGATATTTGGTTTTTCAGTAATCACTTCTGATAAATCAGCATCCTCATGTAGAACATGCCAATGTTTCTCAAAAATATTACGGATCACAATGTGCTTTTCATCAAAAGTACCTATAATTCTGCTTTTGTTAGTTTCTGTATTTACTCCCCCCCCCCTCTTTCTTATCTTGTAGTAGGGTGGGTCTATCTAACGCTTTAGCTCTTTGGTACGCTTTTTTAAGGCATCTGTTAAGGTAACCCCTTTCTCTAAATCTTATCCTTAATTCCTTAGCTTCTGCCTCGAAATCTTTCATGGTACTACAGTTGCGTCTCGCTCTCAAGTATTGACCATATGGAATACCCATCCTTTGGCTCTTAGGATGATAGCTTTCCCATTTTAGAAGACTATTTGTGTCTGTTTTCTTCCGGAAAAGTTTAGTGTTAAGAGACCCATCTGTTTCTTTCCTAATTTCTAAATCCAAGAAAGAAATACTTGTTTCTTCAATGGTAGAAGTATAATGCATTCCATAGCTGTTGTCCTTTAGCCAGCTCATGAAATTACTGAAATCTGTCTTAAAACCTGTCCATAATATCAGGACATCATCAATGTAGCGAATGTATAGCTCCATAAATTTCATAAATGGATTTGTGTCTTGGTTTAGGATGTATGTGTGTTCAATCCACCCTAAGAACAAGTTGGCATATGTGGGCGCACAACAGATCCCCATCGCGGTGCCTTTTTTCTGTAGGTATACCTTATTATCAAACAGAAAGTAGTTGTGTCTTAACACAAAATCTAGGAGATCGATGACAAAGTCATCCTCTTCACTGCATTTAGGATTAATCATTTTAAGAAAATACTGTATGGCTTTTTGTCCCAAATGATGGGATATGTTAGAGTATAAACCCTCAACTTCAATACTTGCCAGCAAAGTGTTCTCTTGTTTTAAAACATCTTTAGTGTCTTGGACATAGGATGTTAGTGTGTGTACAAATTCTCTAAGTTTTTTATCAATATAAATACTGATATTCTCTGTTAGGCATCCGTTCCCGGATACTATGGGTCTACCTGGAGGGGTATCACACTCTTTGTGAATCTTTGGAAGGCTATAGAATGTAGCAATTCTTGGTGCCTTATTGTACATAAATTGGTACTCTGATTTCGAAATTATCCTTTCCCCATAGCCTCTGTCTAGTATAGATTTTAATTCCTTCATAAATACTAGCGTTGAGTCATGTGTTAGTACTTGATAATTCTCTACGTTACTTAGGATATCTAGGCACATTGTCTTGTACTGTGTGTTGTTCATAATGACTAGATTACCACCCTTATCGGCATTTTTAATTGTGATATTTTGATTGTTTTTTTTTTAACTCCATTAATGCTTTTCTTTCTTTAAAACTCAAATTCTTTTTGGTTTTACTTCTACAATTAAGTGCTTCCAACTCAGTGGTCTCACTGTGTTTACTGTTCCTTTAAAAACAGTATGGATTTAAATATCAAAAATTCAGCTATTGAGATAGAAATGTGTTTGTTTCTAAAATACAGACTCTGTTCTGCACTCAAAGACATTAAATAGAGTAAAATAAAGTGTTGGTTCAGAAGATGCTATCATTAAACTAAATGTTCCTATAGGACGGAGTTTGGATACGCCCCAGAATGATACAATTTGCTGTTTCACAATACAAAAAAAACTGCCCTAATTCTCCTGCATTTATTTATGTAATAGCACTTACTCACTTTGTTACATGATATAGCTACAAGCACATAACTGTATCTGCCTTTAGAATAATACTAGTTACACAATTTACTTGTTACACAATTTTATGTTAATGGATCTCCAATAAGTTTATACAACATCAGCTATTGAAATGATTATTCTCTGTGTGTTCCCTTCTCTGCCTGTTTAATGACCAGCACATACTGATCTTGTTTAGCAAGTTGGCCCATCCTAATGCTGGGACTCACAGTGCTTTATTTTTATAGCACATACATCGATGCTTTAAACGTTGTCTGACTGCTTATATACAGCAATGATTATGTGAACTTATAGTAAAAAGTTTAGATAAGATTCCAGTCTATTCCACTACCTCTACCCATTTGCAACACACAGTTCCCAGTTACCCGTTGTTTCCTGAGCTCTGTGACCTATTTCTAGACCTTTTTCTAACCTTTATTTCTTTAGCCCCTTATTTGACTCCTTTTATATACACCCAGAGCTGACCACAGCGCCAGCTGATAGGTTTATAGGTGGTGTGACCTGAATCTGCTGAAAGCACAAGCATGGCACCTATGTTCCAATCAGCTTTTGAGTTACTACCCAGATCAGCTTTGGGGAAGGCACCACTCAAATTGAGTGATATGTTACAAGTTTATTTCTGTAATTATGCTGAGGATAAATACCCAGTATTTGTTAACTTAGGGCAGCTGGTAATTATGAGGTGTGGTGGTGTTACACCTGCAACTAACAGGCACATATGTTTAGTTCGGTCTTGATCTAGGCACAAGTAAATAATAGTGTAGAAATATCCCAATCTCCCAATTAAATCTATAAGCAGTTGCTATTAAAACTACAATAAAAAATCATTTGGCATGACATTCTGAGTCATACACAGCTATTATTTTAGTACAAATGTTTTCAACACTACAGAGAGGAGAATTGTGTGTTGATCTGAGTTGGTTAATTGTCAGATTGTTGTTTACTAAACTCTTAAATCAATCATTGCATGAATCTACACAATATTTCAGCATAAAGCGCTATCTTCTAGCTCTCATCATAGTGATTGGGGTTTTCAGCCTAATTAGACATTAGTGATCCATAAAAAGTAACAAATAAAGGGATACTAAACCAAATTTAAAGGGACAGTCAAGTCCCAAAAAAACTTTCATTTTTCAAATATGGCATGTAATTTTAAACAACTTTCCAATTTACTTTTATCAACAATTTTGCTTTGTTCTCTTGGTATTCTAGTTGAAAGCAAACCTAGGAAGGCACATATGATAATTTCTAAGCCCTTGAAGGCCGCCTCTATTTTATTTACTTTTCACAGCAGGGGAGAGCAAGCTCATGTAGGCCATATAGATAGCATTGTGATCACGCCCGTGGCTAGTGGCAGACACTGCACTAATTGGCTAAAATGCAAGTCAATAGATAATAACTAAAAGTCATGTGATTAGGGGCGGTCAGAAGATGCTTAGATACAAGTTAGTCACAGAAGTAAAAAGTGTATTAATATAACGGTGTTGGTTTTGCAAAACTGGGGAATGGGTAATAAAGGGATTATCTATCTTTTTAAACAACAAACATTCTGGTGTTGACTGTCCCTTTTAACACAGTAAACAAATGTGAATCAGATTACATGTCTGCAAAAGGAGGTACCCTGTGCCGTGAGATGGTCTGACCCCCTATTACTGTATATAGTGAAACTGTTTAACCCACCAGTACTGTATATATTGAGTCAGTGACACAGTCTGTAATCTGCCGGTGAGATGGCTGGCCTGACCCTACCCGCCCCAGTACAGTACTTTATAAAGTGACCACAGTAGTCTGTGACATTGTCCAGCCCCCCCGCACTGATGTATATAGTGGTACTGTATAGACTGACACTGTTTACCCCCTGCCCCCCCATGCTGTAGTAACAAGGTCTGTAATTTGCTGGTTCCACAAACATACACACACACACATACATGCATAAATACACACACACTGACATACATACATACATACATACATACATACATACACACACAGTCACATACGTACATACATACACACACATACATGCATAAATACACACACAGTCACATACATACATACACACACAAACACACATAAACACCAATGGGTAAAACAGAAACACTAACCCCTGTAGTCAGAGACACTAGTGAAGCATCATGTCACACTCACATGATATCAGTGCAGGCAGTGGAAGGTCAATGTTTTTTATTGTGACCTCTGCACCCCCTGTAGTTTCACCCCTGATGTTAACAGTCATCTGTTTAATTGATCTTTGTAAATTATAAACTTGAGTATGTGCATATTCATATAATAATTGAGTGCTATGAATATATAGATATTGTTTACATTAAAGTGTGTTGCATATATACATTTTAATAGAGGTTTAGTAAAAAAAAAAGAGATTCTGTCAATTTAAGATTTCAATGTATTTAAAGAACAAGACTAAAGAACTGATCATGTGCACAAAACAGGTTTGCATTTGAGTCCCTGTACCTTTACTATGAAGTTTTTTGTAGCTATGGAATTTTTTCTTGATTTTAAGGATACAAAAAGGGACAGATTACAAGTGGTGCGCTCTTTAGCTATGGAATGTAGCCACCAATAAGCAAGCACTATCCAGGGTGCTGAACCTAAAAGGGCCGGCTCCTAAGCTTCTACATTCCTGCTTTTCAAATACAGATAGCAGGCAAACAAAGAAAAGATCATATTAGGGAGTAAATTAGAAAGTTGCTTAAAATGGCATGCTCTATCTGAATCATTAAAGAAAAAAATGTGCGTTTAGTGTCCCTTTAAGAGCTGATTACAACAGTGTGACTCTTGACAGGGCCCTCTACCCATTTGATCCCTATAAATGTTTTCTTGTATACTGCCTATGTTTATAAAGCTGCAGAATCTGTTGGCGCTCTACAAATAACCGATAATAATAATAACTCTCCTTCAGAGACCTGCAGTTCACTTATGTTCCAAAATGGCAGCACCTATGATTAGAGGGAGATGTTTGTAATGTATTTAGTTTTTAATGTCCCTAAAACGCTCTCTCA
Organism: Bombina bombina; assembly: GCF_027579735.1. Taxonomy (NCBI): domain Eukaryota; kingdom Metazoa; phylum Chordata; class Amphibia; order Anura; family Bombinatoridae; genus Bombina; species Bombina bombina. The sequence goes on from NC_069506.1 coordinate 38,142,887, forward strand.
GGCATCTTTCAGTACATCTCACATACAGTTTTGAGCACCCCCTACAGGTCAATAAATAACCTACAAGTGTTGTATTACCATTAAAGAAATATTTAACCTGGTAAATATTGCAGTTTGTTTGTGAAGTAAACTGTGATCACCTATAACATATTCATTGATTCTACACCATTTACTCCTACAGTTGTTGAAGCCTTTTCTTATTCAGCCATTGTTCATTCCTATTACTAGATAATAATGAGTAAGGCAAGAACAACCTTCCTTTAAAGGACCAGTCAAAACAGCACAAAACTCAAAACTAAAACCAAAATAAATATACAGCCACATAGAGGGTTAAGTTTATAATGTATATGAGCATTCAAAATAAATACTTAGATATTAAAATTATTATAAAACTTACTTTTCTCCTGTCTGTTTTACCAATTGTTCTGAGGCTTGACCACCTCCCACACCTAGAGGAGGATGGGCTCACTGTGAGTGACACATTTTATCTTCCAATCCAAGATTAGCCTATTTGCATTTTTTTCACCCATTGTGTGCATGTGAGTGTGCATGTGAGCCCCCGGAGTGTGCACGTGACCTCCCTTGCATGTGCATGTGACTCCCTCCTCAGATGTGCACTAGTGTCTTTATAAATTACAGGCAAGCACAGCATGAATGTGAGCAGCTCTGCTAAACAGCATTTAGAGCAGGAGCTGTTCATTTTCATGTCAGTTGGATCGGTGCCACATTATAGTGCTTCTTTGTCTTATATATTTTAGTGCACCCACATAATTGCAGCATAAATGTTTATTTTGCTCCCCTTGCATGAACATTTTCACTATAAAAAATAATTTCAATTCTTTTTTTTAAATTTATAATGTTCCCATTTTATAGTAAGTCTGTGTAATTTTGCACTTCAAATTACTTATTTTATAATTATCATCCCTAGTTTTAATTATAGGCTACCCATGCTGCATATCTATTTATAAATGTATATTTTATATAGTCTTCCATTGATACTCGGCAGGCAATATGGGTATTTAAATAATGGAATTTATATTTTTTTATACCTTAGAAAGCACCCTACTTGCTTTTATAATTAGCAATTTATTTTTAATTTATAGGCTAACCCTGCTACTTCTCTTTTTAACATTTATTTTTCATAAAGACTTTCACTAATACTCTGCAGGCAATTTGGATCTTGAAATACGAGAAATTTTACTTATCGTACCTACAAAAACACTATTCTATTTTTAAGGCTAACCCTGTTGCATATCTGTATGTAAAAATAATTAGAACTCAATTTCATGCAGATATTTTCCGTTTGTTATTTCCACCTTTGCATGTAAGGCTATTTTTATCTGTGCAAAATCCTTTTCAAGCACCCTACTGCCTCTTCAAAGCTAAACCTTTCTAAGCCAAAGCCTTACATGCAAAGGGGGTAAATAATAAACGCTAAATCTCTGCATGCAATTGCGGTCTTCTATTTGTAAACATGCAGATATGCAACAGGCTGGTTGGAAGTCAGGCAGCTCTGTGTCACGCTCTTCTGCTTCTACACGCAGGCGCTCTTTTGCTTCTGTGGACAGTGCACCTGCTCCACCAAAGAAGCGCAATGCCGATTGTGGCAACTTCCGGTTGCGGCTGCGCAGTGAATGAAAAATGCATATACGTATATGCATTTTTCATTCGAAAATGACAAACATGTGACAAAGAGGACAGGGAAAGCAGCCAAAAATGTAAAACAATCATTTGAGGGGGAAAAATGACATAAAAATTATAAGGTACTGTTAGAAACATTTAATATAGCACAAGGAATATTTTTAGTATTGTTCTGTATAGTGTTGACTGGTCCTTTAAGATATCTCTAAGAAACAGGATCAGTATGCAAAAACAGTAAAACTTCTGTACCATTATAACATATATTATGATATTCTAAAGAGTTGTTGTTGAAAAATGAATAACCAACCTTGAGAATTTGTTTTGGATCTTATATTATAATAATTCCGGATTCTGGTACAGTATCTACAAATCTCTTTGTTTTCTCCAGTAGGGCTAGCCTGTAGAACACACAAGAATGCTTATCAAGCTTATTTTAATTCTCAGTAGAGGGTGTCTCTCTTTCTTTTTCATATAGCAGAATGCCTTGAGGTAAATACTTGAAAACTTAACCTAATAAAGTATGGGATTAATTTTTTAATTAACAAGTAATGACCCTGTAAGATACATTTTATTAACATTCATATAAATAAAATATTTACATAAGCTATTTTAAACTGGTGCATTTCATTCATATTTCACTGTATCAAACATGACTAAAATTTTATTTAACTGTTCTTAAAAAGCCCATTTAACATGTATTTTTTTATTTAGTGCTATAGCTAAACAGTGAAAAAGTGAAATTATGTGGTGAACGTAGTTTGTTGTAAAAGGACATTCTACAATATCTTTACAAGCTTTATTTTTTGCTATGCAATATGTAGTGAGCATTATTTAGCAACCCTCTCTTTTGAATGTCTCTGAAAGGGTTAACTGGATGAAGTTTAACTGAAGCCACCCCTGTACTCATTAGCAATGTTCTTTATAGGTTTCAGAGATAACCACAGGTGTGTCTGCACAGTATAAGTGACTTTAAATGCATCATATATAAACATATTTGAGTAGGTTCACAGACAGGGTTTGCTGTGACTCTGGAAGGTGATGTCACTGCCTGTGGGCAAAATATGGTACTCAAATATGCTGTTTTCATGTAAGTTTGGGGATGCATCAAACTTTGTGCACAAATATCTGACTTTCTTATTTGATACCTTGTGGTGTGAGGACAATTTGCATTCTATTGAGCTAATTTTACAAGTTTATTTGCACCCATTAACCTTTTAATGCAGCATTAAATTACAATTTTAGGAGAGATCGCTTGTCACTGGGATGAACAAAATGTGTCATGATTGTTGCAAAACCACTGCTATATAGTGCTCCAGAAAAGTGCATGAAAGATATATCGTGTATTAGGGAACAAGCCAAAAACCCTTCTATTTAACCACAGTCTGCACCAATATTTCACCCAATGCAGCAACCTACACATCACCAACTGTGGCTGCTAAAAAGAACAGCATTTACAACTAGTGTACGTGGTGTAGAATTGTATTACATAGCCACATGGGGCGCGATCCGATATACGGCATAGTTTTTGGCGCAAGCGAGGGAACCTGCGCCGCCTGTAGTTTCACCTCGCACATCAGGGTATTACATATACCCCGCCGGCAGTTCCTAAAGTGCCGTAAGTCGGATAAACTAGCGATGTCCAGAAATAAGCGTAACTACAAATTTTTGGAGTCGCTAGTGACTTACGGCACTTTAGAAACTGCCGGCGCCTAAGAAAAATTAAAACATTTTTTAAATCTCCCGTAACTGTCTAACACGCCTCCCAAAAAAAAGCACAATACGTATACCCCTATATCCGCAATCCCCCCTCTCCCTCCTAATAATAAATGTATTAACCCCTAGACCGACAACCCCCCACAACACAATAAGCCTAATTATGAACCCCTAAACTGCCATAGCCCACACCGCAATAAACCTATCCTAGTATTAACCCCTAAACCGCCGCTCCCGGAGCCCACCGCCACCTACATTATATGTATTAATCCCTAAACCGCCGTTCCCAGACCCCGCCGCACCTAAAGTGTTTAACCCCTAAACCGCCGCTCCCGGACCCCGCCGCCACCTACATTAAAATTATTAACCCCCAATCTGACCCCCTACACCGCCGCCACCTACATTAAATTTATTAACCCCTAATCTGACCCCCCTACACCGCCGCCACCTACATTAAATTTATTACCCCCTAAACCTAAGTCTAACCCTAGCAGCCCCCTAACTTAATTATTATTTAAATAAATCTAAATAATATAACTATTATTAACTAAATTATTCCTATTTAAAACTAGATACTTACCTATAAAATAAACCCTAAGATAGCTACAATATAATTAATAATTACATTGTAGCTAATTTATGATTTATTTTTATTTTACAGGCAACTTTGTATTTATTTTAACTAGGCACAATAGCTATTAAATAGTTAATAACTATGTAATAGCTACCTAGTTAAAATAATTACAAAATTACCTGTAAAATAAATCCTAACATAAGTTACAAATACACCTAACACTACACTATCAATAAATTAATTAAATAAATTAACTACAATTATCTAAAATAAAATACAATTAAATTAAATAAACTATATTACAAAAACAAACAAACACTAAACTACAGAAAATAAAAAATATTACAAAAACAAACAAACACTAAACTACAGAAAATAAAAAATATTACAAAAAGTTTAAACTAATTTCACCTAATCTAAGCCCCATAATAAAATAACCCCCCCAATAATAAAATGCCCTACCCTATATTAAATTACAAATATCCCTTAAAAGGGCCTTTTGCGGGGCATTGCCCCAAAGTAATCAGCTCTATTACCTGTAAAAAAAAGAACAACCCCCCCCAACATTACAACCCACCACCCACACACCCCTACTCTAAAACCACCTGATCCCCCCTTAAAAAAAACTAACACTACCCCATTGAAAATCACCCTACCTTGAGCCGTCTTCACCCAGCCGGGCCGAAGTCTTCATCCAATGGGGCAGAAGAGGACATCCAGACCGGCAGAAGTCTTCATCCTATCCGGGCAGAAGAGGACATCTGGACCGGCAGACATCTTCATCCAAGCGGCATCTTCTATCTTCATCCATCTGACGAGGAGCGGCTCCATCTTGAAGACATCCAGCGAGGAGCATCCTTCCTGGCCGACGGACTAATGACGAATGACGGTTCCTTTAAATGACATCATCCAAGATGGCGTCCCTCGAATTCCCTGATTGGATTGATTGGATCAGCCAATAGAATTGACCTCGCATTCTATTGGCTGATCCAATCAGACAATCGGATTGAACGTCAATCCGATTGGCTGATTAAATCAACCAATCGGATTTTTCCTACCTTAATTCCAATTGGCTGATAAAATCCTATCAGCCAATCAGAATTCGAGGGAAGCCATCTTGGATGATGTCATTTAAAGGAATATTCATTCGTCGTTAGTCGTCGGCCGGAGGTCTTCAAGATGGAGCCGTTCCTCGTCGGATGGATGAAGATAGAAGATGCCGCTTGGATGAAGACGTCTGCCGGTCCGGATGTCCTCTTCTGCCCAGATAGGATGAAGACTTCTGCCGTCTGGATGTCCTCTTCTGCCCCATCGGATGAAGACTTCGGCCCGGCTGGGTGAAGACGGCTCAAGGTAGGGTGATCTTTAATGGGGTAGTGTTAGGTTTTTTAAGGGGGGATCGGTTGGGTTTTAGAGAAGTGGTGTGTGGGTGGTGGGTTGTAATGTTGGGGGGGGTTGTTCTTTTTTTTTTACAGGTAAAAGATCTGATTACTTTGGGGCAATGCCCCGCAAAAGGCCTTTTTAAGGGCTATTTTGTAATTTAGTATAGGGTAGGGAATTTTATTATTTTGGGGGGCTCTTTTTATTTTATTAGGGGGCTTAGATTAGGTGTAATTAGTTTAAACTTCTTGTAATTTTTTATTATTTTTTGTAATTTAGTGTTTTTTTTTTGTACTATAGTTTAGTTTATTTAATTGTATTTAATTTTAGATAATTGTAGTTAATTTATTTAATTAATTTATTGATAGTGTAGTGTTAGGTGTATTTGTAACTTAGGTTAGGATTTATTTTACAGGTAATTTTGTAATTAATTTAGCTAGGTAGCTATTAAATAGTTATTAACTATTTAATAGCTATTGTACCTAGTTAAAATAAATACAAAGTTGCGTGTAAAATAAAAATATATCATAAAATAGCTACAATGTAATTATTAATTATATTGTAGCTATCTTAGGGTTTATTTTATAGGTAAGTATTTAGTTTTAAATAGGAATAATTTAGTTAATAATAGTTATATTATTTAGATTTATTTAAATAATAATTAAGTTAGGGGGGTGTTAGGGTTAGACTTAGGTTTAGGGGTTAATAAATGTAATATAGTGGTGGCGACGTTGGGGGCGGGAGATTAGGGGTTAATAAATTTAATGCAGGTGGCGGCAGTGTAGGGGGGTCAGATTAGGGGTTAATAAATTTAATGTAGGTGGCGGCGGTGTAGGGGGGTCAGATTAGAGGTTAATAAATTTAATGTAGGTGGCGGCGGTGTAGGGGTGGTCAGATTAGGGGTTAATAAATTTAATGTAGGTGGCGGCGGGGTCCGGGAGCGGCGGTTTAGGGGTTAAACACTTTATTAGTTATTGCGGTGGGGGATTGCGGTTGACAGGTAGATAGACATTGCGCATGTATTAGGTGTTAGTTTTTTTTTGGAAGGCCGTTTAGGGAGTTACAGTGCTCCCATACTTAGCGCAAGGCGTGCTATGGCTGCATTTTATGGTGAAGTGAAAATGGAGTAAGATTTCTCCATTTTCGCCATGTAAGGCCTTGCGCTGGATATTGGATACCGATTTACGACGAGGTCCCATGTTAGCCTATGGGAGTAAGAATTGCGGGCGACGGGTGAAATATACGGGCGTAAGTTGTATGCTACGCCATATATGTGATACCAAACCCGCGCAAAAACCGGCATCGCCGGCTTTTGCAGGCGACGCTGCATATCAGATGGGGCCCCTGGTACAAAAGAAAACACACTAACAAAAATAAACTGGTAATTTAAAAACGTTAAAAAAAACACACTTGCAATTGTTAATGTTTTTGCATTAAGTATAATTACATTGCAACATTACAAAACATTTATTATAAAACAATATTTGCTGAGCAATGTGGGTGTGATTTGTTAAAAAAAAGAATGCTACATTGCATAAAGATATAGTTTAAAGAAACACACCTTTCTAAAAACAAAAGAACAATGTAATTATGATTTAATACTAATCATTTTACTTATGAAACCTAATGCTGAAAAAATACTTTTCTTTTTTTTTTACAGTACAATATTCAGAGGTGTCACGCATTTTCCTAGCGGAGACTTCAGGAGATTAAAATAGCTTTTTCTATGAAATGTGTAATCCCAGTGGAGTGATGGAATCTAGGCAGGAAGAAACATTGGGTCAGTGAGGGGACAACCTTATCTGCAAGATTCTAAACACAATACATCTGTAAAATATAAATCATGTAAATGTCATCTGCATGATCAGAGTGTCAGCTTTACTTTTAAAGGGGTTGTATTGGAAAATATAATATATTTAAATTATTAATAATACTTATGTGTGTGTTCGATCATCAATAGATTTTTTTTTAAATTTTATTAACAAATGATTTATATAAACTAACATTATGACATATGAAGACTGTTACCTTGTGGTCTAAAGACAAGTTTCAGTGCAAGAAGATAATGTTGCAAGATAAGTTTATTTGTACCCATTAACCTTTATCATGTGCTGTACAAACCCAGCACAACCCAATACAGTGAGAACACGTGTTTGCTGTGCTTCCCATCTCTAGTAGACACACATGCCATTTAATTACGGTTTGTGCTGGTGACTGAAAAATATTAGTGGTGGAAAATGTTATCATCAGTTGTAAAGTTTATAACTGGAATATAATAGATCTCTAGGACTGTTTTATCTGATGCATTTACTATAAGGTGACCAGATTTTTAAAATGAAATCCAGGGACATTTTTGTTTTATTATTGGCAAATGGTAAAAAACTATTGTATGAGCATATTTTCTTCAAATTATATATGCAGTGTATTTGGAATGTGTTTATTGAGTGATTTTCTGATATACACGTTATTTCTCACATAGAAAAGGGGAGAGAGAGACAGAGCGAGGGGTTGAGACGCGAATCAGCACAGAAATGCCAGCTATAGCTAGAAATGATACCTACTTTGTACATAAATAAAGATTAAATATAGAATCAGCCCACAAAAAAACAAAAACACAATAATAAACATACACGCACCAAACGTGGCTTCAGAATCCACTGCAAGAACATAAATACTGTATAACCATAGGGCCTCAGGCAGGGGTAGGGTTACCACCTTCAGGTCAGGCCAAATCCGAACACTATACATATACAGTAGTATACACTATGCATATAGTATACACTATACATATACAGTAGTATACACTATGCATATAGTACACACTATACTTATACAGTAGTATACACTATGCATATACAGTAGTATACACTATGCATATAGTACACACTATACTTATACAGTAGTATACACTATACATATACAGTAGTATACACTATGCATATAGTACACACTATACTTATACAGTAGTATACACTATACATATACAGTAGTATACACTATGCATATAGTACACACTATACTTATACAGTAGTATACACTATGCATATAGTATACACTATACATATACAGTAGTATACACTATGCATATAGTACACACTATACTTATACAGTAGTATACACTATACATATACAGTAGTATACACTATGCATATAGTACACACTATACTTATACAGTAGTATACACTATACATATACAGTAGTATACACTATGCATATAGTACACACTATACTTATACAGTAGTATACACTATGCATATAGTATACACTATACATATACAGTAGTATACACTATGCATATAGTACACACTATAATTATACAGTAGTATACACTATGCATATACAGTAGTATACACTATGCATATAGTACACACTATACTTATACAGTAGTATACACTATACATATACAGTAGTATACACTATGCATATAGTACACACTATACTTATACAGTAGTATACACTATACATATACAGTAGTATACACTATGCATATAGTACACACTATACTTATACAGTAGTATACACTATGCATATAGTATACACTATACATATACAGTAGTATACACTATGCATATAGTATACACTATACATATACAGTAGTATACACTATGCATATAGTACACACTATACTTATACAGTAGTATACACTATGCATATAGTACACACTATACTTATACAGTAGTATACACTATGCATATAGTACACACTATACTTATACAGTAGTATACACTATGCATATAGTACACACTATACTTATACAGTAGTATACACTATACATATACAGTAGTATACACTATGCATATAGTACACACTATACTTATACAGTAGTATACACTATACATATACAGTAGTATACACTATGCATATAGTACACACTATACTTATACAGTAGTATACACTATACATATACAGTAGTATACACTATGCATATAGTACACACTATACTTATACAGTAGTATACACTATGCATATAGTATACACTATACATATACAGTAGTATACACTATGCATATAGTACACACTATACTTATACAGTAGTATACACTATGCATATAGTACACACTATGCATATAGACCTGTTCTGTGTGCTGCACACAGATAATCCCACACATACATAAAACTATACCTCAATTGCACACTCAGATATGCACAGTCTAACAGGGTCCCTTCAGTACTCAGAGGGGCAAGTTACCATCCCTTATCCCCACTGATATAGTACCCTCTACTAGTTGCAGGGTTCTGCAAAGATTTCTGTAGAGTGTGGATTTGTATACCTGGTTTCCTAGCAACACAGACCCCCCCCCCTCCATCGAACACCCCCCTGGTATTCAGAATCTCAACACCCAGAGCTGAAAACTATACACGTTTAAAGTTGGTGCTTTCATCCAAAATATGCAGGCTATTATTGATAAATTATTACCAGACTAGGGATAGTTATCCTATACTGTACATTTAAAATTAGGTGCAGTATGAGCTATGCAAAAAAATAAATTACACTGGACTAGTAAATAAGCTCCAGAGAGTGCCACTCAAATTCACCTTCACTACACGATGACTGGACCGCTGCTCACTGGGTTTCTTAGGCTGACTCAGAGGAAAGAGTACAATAACAGATCTGGTGCTAACCTAGTGTAGCGCTAATGCTGCCATCATCGTTTTACAGACTCAGAGGATCAACAGCAGTCATCACGTTACAGCTGTGGCATACTCACCAAACCCGGCAATTTGCATGTCCGGTCCTGACAGAGTTTAAAACACAGACACACACTTGGGAACCCGGACTATTCGGGTCATTCCTGAACAAGTAGCAAACCGTCCTAGGCGGGGAAGTAAAGTGGCTTTGTTGTACCGTAGGGTAAAGAAAAAGTGGGTAGTTTAATCTAAGGTACCAGCTTCTATTAGACGATTGCCACAATCTCAACAAGAAACACTGGGTGCTGTAGCTCTGCCCCCTGCCTAGCTGATGGGGCGGAATATCAGGTAAAGGAGATGTTTGTGATTGGTGAAAGTAAATATCACTCACTAGTCCATTTGCCTGCTTCCCGGGGGCATTTTCGGGGACATAATTTGTCCGGGGACAGTCTCCTCAATCCGTGGACTGTCCCCGGAAATCTGGGACGTCTGGTCACCCTAATTTACTAATAAAGTATCTCATTTGTTTGCTCCTCTTAATACCTTTCTAAGGCTAGAATTCTACACCCTTCCTCTTCTCACTCTGGGGCCAATTTATCATGTCCGCCGCACATCGATAAATGCCGACAGCATACGCTGTCAGCATTTATCATTGCACTAGCAGTTCTTGTGAACTGCTTGTGCAATGCTGCCCCCTGCAGATTCATGGCCAATCGGCCACTAGCAGGGGGTGTCAATCAGCCTGATCGTATAGGATTGGGTGGATTGAAGACCGCAGCCTCAGAGGCAGGGGACAAGTTATAGAGCAGCCTGAAGGCTCGCGCGGAAACAAGGGGAACAAGGGCCATTTGGCCCTTCTTGTGAACTGCTTGTGCAATGCTGCCCCCTGCAGATTCATGGCCAATCGGCCACTAGCAGGGGGTGTCAATCAGCCTGATCGTATAGGATTGGGCGGATTGAAGACCGGATTGGGCGGATTGAAGTTCGCAGCCATTCGGCCCTTGTTAAATCTACCCCTCTGTCTACACTGGTGTCAAGCAGAAAATATCACTGACCAGGTTACATACTCAGCCAGATAGTTTATTTTTAAGGTCACTCTGGGTAACCAATATAGCTACACTCCTAATTACCTGATTTACCCACTAACAATACAAACTCACAACAGTGGAATGTAGTGCCAAAGGCAATTGGTTTAGTAAACTTTTAACTAGAAATATATAATAAATAAATACTTTCATTTTAAACAAAATAAAAACACAGGTGTCTACAAAATTATATATAAAATAACAACATGTTTAAAGGACCAGTCAACACATTAGATTTGCATAATCAACAAATGCAAGATAACAAGACAATGCAATAGCACTTAGTCTGAACTTCAAATGAGTAGTAGATTTTTTTATAACAAATTTCAAAGTTATGTCTATTTCCACTCCCCTTGTACCATGTGATAGCAATCAGCCAATCACAAATGCATATACGTATAGTCTGTGAATTCTTGCACATGCTCAGTAGGATCTGGTGACTCCGAAATTGTAAATATAAAAGACTGTGCACATTTTTTTTAATGGAAGTAAATTGGAAAGTTGTTTAAAATTACTGCTGTATCTGAATCATGAACATTTAATTTAACCTGAGTGTCCCATTAACACTAGCTTGGGGTGTGCATTGCAGTGGCAGTGTGCATTCTCACAATAGCATCTGATCACGTTTCTGAAGTGAACATTTTATAAGTGAGGCAATTAAGATAAGAATTATACAAGAATTGAACAAGGACTGCACAAGGACATAACACTAGGCAAGTAATATTGTGTTTTATGTATCTCACTTCTTCCCTTTTTGCAAAATGTTCCATATCCTTATGTTCCTTTCCGCTACCTCTTGTCTGTTTAACAAACTTTACCTTTACTCCTTTTCCCTCACCACCTTTGATTCATTAGTCCATCCCTTTTATTATCACCTCACTTCTGCTCTCATGCACTTCATATATTCCTAAACTCTCTCTCTCTCTCCCTCACTGCTCCACATTCCAAAGACACTCTCAATATTGCAAATCTGTATCTCATCTTATGTCACTCTCCCTCTTACTCATAATAATGGCTGGTCATATATCCAGGGCCGCCATCAGGGGGTGACAGGGGTAACTCCATTCAGGGGCCCGGTGGATTTAGAGGGCCCGAGGCAGTCCCCAACTGTCAACTTAATTACCCCCATATATCGCATAAAGTAATGCATAGCTGCAGCTGCCTTCACACACACACACACACTTAAGTTTGTGCACGGCATTATGGTAATTGTAGTAATTTTAAGCAGGAAGGCAGCTTCAGCAGCATAAGTGCCCCAGAAGCTCCTGCTTCTCTGCAGTGCGTGCAGCGCGTGTCCTGTGTGGGCAGGGCTGGGAACAGGGTGGTCAAACAGGGGAACTGCCTGTGGTGCCATTGCCTCATTTTTAATTTGTTAGCACACTTCTTTGGTGCCCAGTGCGTGGGGTTAAATGTTAGACGTGCCCGGTCAGTATCAGCTGTCATAAAAAAGTTCTCTCTTGTGATGCTGCAGAGCTCTCTCTGACTCTTTCCGTGCTGTGGAGGAGGGGCATCTTGTAACTCTACAGAGAGACATCAAAGAGGGAGATAGAAGGGATTTCCTGTGGAATGCTGTACACAAGCTGTGAGTGAGCCCTAATACAGTTATGTTTTTTTAAAGTCTTTATTTTATTTTTATGAAGCAAACTGTTTTAGCACTGTCAAAGAGCGCTGCAATGAACTGTTTAGCAGATATACAACCCTCTCTGGTATTCAATGGCCTTAAAGGGACACTAAACCCAAAAATTTTCTTTCGTGATTCACAAAGAGAATTCAATTTTAAACAACTTTACAATTTACTTCTATTATCTAATATGCTTTATTTTTTAGATATCCTTTGTTAAAAAAAATAGCAATGCACATGGGTGAGCCAATAGAACGAGGCATCTATGTGCAGCCACCAATCAGCAGCTACTGAGCCTATCTAGATATGCTATTCAGCAAAGAATATCAAGAGAATGAAGCAAAATAGATAATAGAAGTAAATTAGAAAGTTGTTTAAAATGGCACGCTCTATCTAAATCACAAAAGAAAAAAATGTGGGTTTAATGTCCCTTTAAACAGCTTGTTTGTTTAATAAGTTTATTTTACTTTTACAGTTTACTCCTTTAATCTCTGCAAATAATGTTAACAGTCTGTTCCGGGTACACTGATATGATTTACAGTAATTTCGGCAGTTGTTTTAAAATTTTAAAATAATAGTTTCATTTTATTTACATTTAGTTATGAAAGAGATTAATCTACACCCAGCTCTAAGTCTACTTAATCGCTAAATAATATAATCCAGACATAAATATAGATTGCAAATATATAACGCTATAAGAGAAATTGAGAGCCAACTTTTAGCTTCTATTCGTATATCCAACCAAGTCTTCTCAAAATTAGGAATCTATGTTTTATTAATCCCTTATGGAGACGCCACTACCATAACATTTTTATCAAGACCAACATTTTTCTTTCTGTTCATACAAAGCGCTGTAAAAGAGCTGTTTAAACTTGCACTAATTACACCTATCCTCAAAAAATCTTCTCTTGATCCATCATCCCTATCCAACTACCACACTTTTTCCCTACCCCCTTCACCTCAAAACTTTTAGAAAGGCTCGTATATACGTGTTTATAACATTTCCTCACATTAAACTCCCTCCTTGATCCATTGCAATCTGGATTTCCCCCACAACACTCCAACTGCAATCATTAAGGTTACTAATGACCTAATTACAGCAAAATCAAAAGGCCACTTTTCTTTGTTAATCCTTCTTGATCGGTCTGCAGCCATTTACACTGTTGATCACACTCTGTTACTCCAAACTCTCCCATTTTTCGGCATCTTTGACACAGTTCTCTCGTGGAACTTTAGTGTTACCTTCTCTGGCACATCCTCTGACCTTTTACCACTTTCTGTTGACGTACCACAAGGCTCTGTCCTTGGACCTCTTCTCTTTTCAATTTATACATCATCCTTAGGTTCTTAATACAGTCTTCAATACCATTTGATACCCAGATCTACATCTCTGCACCAGACCTATACCATTCCTTACTAACTTGTGTCACTGTCTTTCTAATATTTCATCCTTGATGTCTTCTCATTACCTTAAGCTAAATCTCTCAAAAACTGAGCTTCTTATTTTCCCCATTTTTTTTAAATCCCTACCCCCCAACTTTCTCTAACTGTTGTTAATAAAATCATTACCCCAACCCCGCATGCCTGATGTCTTGGGGTCACACTTGACTCAGATCTCTCTTTCACTCCTCACATCCAGTCTTTGGCCAATTCTTGCCGCCTCCACCTCAAAAACATCTCCAAACCAGCCACTTCCTCACACAAGACACAACTAAGACTTTAATCCCCTCTCTAATCATTTTCCCCCTTGACTATTGCCACTCCATCCTTTCTGGCCTCCCTAGCTACTGTCTATCTCCCTTACAATCCATAATATATGCCTCTGTCAGGCTAATCTCTTTTACACTTCGCTCCTCATCTGCTCCACCAATTTGCTAGTCCCTTAACTGGCTTCCTTTAACGCCCAGAATAAAACATAAAATCCTGACTCTAACTTTTAAAGCCCTCAGTTACACTGCTCCACCCTATATCTCCAACCTAGTCTCCAGATACTCTCCCTCCCATCCTCTTCACCCTGCTCATGGCTCCCTTCTCTACTGTTACCTCACTCTCCCCTAGTTCTCAAACTTTCAAGCGCTCCTTAAAGACTCTGTTGAGGGATGAATATAATATACACTAACATTTCCTATCTTAGTTCCTCTCCTCCTTTAAGCTATCCCCTTGAACCCCTATAGCATGTATGCCTACAAGCCTAGCTGTTTTGTAGATCACCTTCATGATAAATTATTTACAACAGTGAAACTCTTGGCAGGGCCCTTTATTCCTTTGCCTCCCATAATAATAATAATTGTCACCTTGCATATTTGACCCATGTCTTTAGTGCTGCACAGTCTGTTGGCGCTCTACAAATAACTGATGATAATAATAACAATGTGCAAAATATATTTTCATAAAAAAGAAATCTAATTACTAATTGAAACCTGAGATCATGTCTAATATGTTATAGTCTTCGAGGCCCTCATGTTTTTTTAATTTCCTTTCTTTGATTGAAGCTTTATGGTTAAAATACTTTTAACTAATGTAATTACTTTATTTATATAAATCCACCTTCTGCACCCTAAAAACAAAAATTGGTTAAATTTTATGTAGCCAATTAGTTTAAACCTCTGTTCCTCTATGATGTTCCAACTTGGTATCCAAGGCTGAGGGTGACACGTCATGTGACCACATTCCTTCCAATCATTGGTTTTGCAGTGGATAGTGGAAATAAATCTTTAAAGTCTGTGCGCACACTGGCATCTATTTATCAAGCCGTCAACTTACTTGCATTCGACGGCACCAATACGCTCGCCTAACGTTGCTGCCGCGGACCTGAATACGTTCTCCAAAATTATCAAAAAAGCTGTCAAAAAGCCGCGCACCAAGTACGGTGTGATGAGCAGCGGACTGTTGTTAACTAACAGTCATCGATCTCGCTGCTTTTCGGCTTTTCTACAGCTTTATTGGTACCCTGTCACTAAACACCGCCACTATACTATACTGTTTACCCCCTATACCGCCGCTCCCGGACCCCACCGCAACTCTAAGAAAGGTATTAACCCCTAAACCGCCACTCACGGACCCCGCCGCAACTAAATAAAGTGTTAAACCCCTAAACCGCCGCTCCCGGAGCCCACCGCCACCTACATTATACTTATTAACTCCTAATCTTCTGCCCCTACACCGCCGCCACCTACATTATACTTATTAACCCCTAATCTGCTGCCCCCTACACCGCCGCCACCTACCTACATTTATTAAACCCTAATCTGCCGCCCCCAACGTCGCCGCCACTATATTAAATTTATTAACACCTAAACCTAAGTCTAACCCTAACCCTAACACCCCCTAACTTAAATATAATTTAAATAAATCTAAATAAATATTACTATCATTAAATAAATTATTCCTATTTAAAACTAAATACCTGTAAAATAAACCCTAAGATAGCTACAATATAACTAATAGTTACATTGTAGCTATCTTAGGGTTTATTTTTATTTTACAGGCAAGTTTCTATTTATTTTAACTAGGTAGAATAGTTATTAAATAGTTATTAACTATTTAATAACGTCCTAGTTAAAATAAATACAAATATACCTGTAAAATAAAACCTAACCTAAGCTACAATTACACCTAACACTACACTATAATTAAATAAATTCCCTAAACTAAATACAATTAAATACAATTAGCCTTATTGGAATAAAAGGCTTGTTATTTAAATATCCTGTGTTGCCTGCTCTTTCCGGATACTGTGAACACACTGGGCCGTGTGTGTATTCTGGATTACATCTTTATGCAACATATTTTTGAAGTGCTCCAGGTAGTTGCTATATTGGTGTGTGCCACTTCATTCTCATTTGTATGTATATATATATATATATATATATATATATATATATATATACACACACACACACGTCTAAAGATGTGTGTGTGTGTGTGTATATATATATATATATGTACAGTATCTCACAAAAGTGAGTACACCCCTCATATTTTTGTAAATATTTTGTGACAAAACTGAAGAAAGCCTGTATAACAGTGTAAATTTGCTGTCCCCTCAAAATAACTCAACACCCATTAATGTCTAAACCATTAGCAACAAAAGTGAGTACACCCCTAAGTGGAAATGTGCAAATTGGGCCCAAAATGTCAATATTTTATATGGCCACCATTATTTTCCAGCACTGCCTTAACCCTCTTGGCCATGGAGTTCACCAGAGCTTCACAGGTTGTCACTGGAGTCCTCTTCCACTCCTCCATGACGACATCACGGAGCTGGTGGATGTTAGAGACCTTGCGTTCCCCCAACTTCCGTTTGAGGATGCCACACAGATGCTCAATAGGGTTTAGGTCTAGAGACATGCTTGGCCAGTCCATCACGTTTACCCTCAGCTTCTTTAGCAAGGCAGTGGTCATCTTGGAGGTGTGTTTGGGGTCGTTATCATGTTGGAATACTGCCCTGCGGCCCATTCTCCGAAGGGCGAGATCATGCTCTGCTTCAGTATGTCACAGTACATGTTGGCATTCATGGTTCCCTCAATGAACTGTAGCTCCCCAGTGTCGGCAGCACTCATGCAGGCCCAGACCATGACACTCCCACCACCATGCTTGACTGTAGGAAAGACACACTTGTCTCCTCACCTGGTTGCCGCCACACACGCTTGACACCATCTGAACCAAATAAGTTTATCTTGGTCTCATCGGACCAGAGAACATGGTTCCAGTAATCCATGTCCTTAGTCTGCTTGTCTTCAGCAAACTGTTTTCAGGCTTTCTTGAGCATCATCTTTAGAAGAGGCTTTCTTCTGGGACGACAGCCATGCACACCAATTTGATGCAGTGTGCGGCGTATGGTCTGAGCACTGACAGGCTGACCCCCCCACCCCTTTAACCTCTGCAGCAATGCTGGCAGCACTCATACGTCTATTTCCCAAAGACAATCTCTGGATATGACGCTGAGCACATGCACTCAACTTCCATGGTCAACCATGGCGAGGCCTGTTCTGAGTGGAACCTGTCCTGTGAAACCACTGTATTGTCTTGCCCACTGTGCTGCAGCTCAGTTTCAGGGTCTTGGCAATCTTCTTATAGCAAACTTAGAAGAGGAAAGGAGAAATGGGAGCCAAGGTGCCAGTGCGATTCAAGGTTTATTCATGCAGGTAGAAGACAAGAGGTATAGCACCTTCTATCTGACGCGTTTCACGCATGCATACATGCGCTTCCTCAGAATAAGAATTCCTCAGATAAGAATCTTCTTATAGCCTAGACCATCTTTATGTAGAGCAACAATTCTTTTTTTCAGATCCTCAGAGAGTTCTTTGCCATGAGGTGCCATGTTGACCTTCCAGTGACCAGTATGAGAGAGTGTTAGAGCGATAACATTAAATTTAACACACCTGCAATTACTAATTGGGCCCAATTTGGACATTTCCACTTAGGGGTGTACTCACTTTTGTTGCCATTGGTTTAGACATTAATGGCTGTGTATTCAGTTATTTTGAGGGGACATCAAATTTACACTGTTATACAGGCTGTACACTTCAGTGTTGTAATATGAAAAGATATAATAAAATATTTACAAAAATGTAAGGGGTGTACTCACTTTTGTGAGATACTGTGTATATATATACTGTATATACTGTATATTGATTCACTTAAGTGGACTCTCACTCCATTCCAAACAACCTGAGGGTGCTTGAGTGGTTATTATCTCAAATAAATACAAAGGACCCAGCACTTACTCTTCATCTTTGTATTTATTGGTGACATTTCAGGGAACAACCTTCCACTTCCTCAGTGTGTGTATGCGCATGTGTTTGTGTGCCTGTATATTTTTGTGTGTGTATCTATATGTGTGTACAAGTGCACGTTTGTGTGTATATACAGTTGTGATCAAAAGTTTGCATACCCTTGGAGAATTGGTAACTTATGTACCATTTTGAAAGAAAACATGAGTGAGCAGGCAAAACACATTTCTTTTATTTCTTATGGAATTCATCTTCAACTGTAGGTTATAACATATAACCATATACAAATACATAGAGACATCTCTTATAAAAAGGAATAGGCCCAAATATGTTATAAAAATTGTGTTTATACTGGCAGCAAAATACTGAAGAAAACTCTTAAAATATTCTCTAGGGAAAACCTACAACACCACTACCAGAGGGCAACCCCAACACTTTTAGAAGGGACCCGTTGCTATAGTACTAACTTGTGGATCTATGCAGTAATACTTAAAGGGATAGTAAACCCCAACATTTTTCTTTTATGGTTCAGATAGAACATACAATTTTAAACAACTTTCCAATTTAATTCTATCATCAAATTGTCTTCATTCTCTTGTTATTCATTGCTGAAGGGACAGCATTGCACTACTGACAGGAAGCTGAAAATATCTATTTAGCCAATCATAAGAGACAAATGTGTGCAGGCACCAATTAGCAGCAGCTCCCACTAGTGTAGGATATGTGCATATTCATTTTTTAACAAGGGATACTAGGAGAACGAAGCACATATTAGAAAATAGAAGTGAATTTAAAAGTGTCTTAAAATGACCGGCTCTATCTGAATCATGCAAGTATAATTTTGACTTTGTTATCCTTTTAAGGATCTTGTTAACTGCTCTTTTCTTTTTAATTTTGGATCTACATCATTAACTGCTAAGGAGTGACCAAGACCGCACTAGAGTACAAAAAAGGTTTAATTTCATCTGTCTGCTAAGCAAACTTAAATGCACCACAATTGTAAAACATATTAAAACACATACATTAGTATGGAAATAGATGTCCTTGCAAACACTCTTCAGTGGCACCAACAAATGCCTAGGAATTAATTGGAGCACATAAGTGCAAAAAGAACGCTCCCAAACATATATCCTCTTTCCGGCTTGTGGACAGTTATTAACAATGAAATACACAGAGAAGTTGGTTATGATTCCTTTTTTAAAACGTTAAACAGGATATTCAGGCGTGCTTACAGAGGGTAGGATAGCCAATACCACAGACCTCTTCAGGGCTACCGCAAGCCTCAATCACAGAAGCAGGTAAGGAATGGCTTCCCTCTCATAGCAACTACTGCCTGATTTAAAGCCGATCCTTATAACGATTGTTCACCAACACATGATCCATCTCTCCAAGGTGAGTACTTGTCCGGTTCTCAATTCACTTTTTGCGGCCACTGATCTGGAGAAAAAGCAAGGTAGTTCGGTCACATACTACCGTTCCACCAAATGTGCCAAACTATTGCTAGGATGATGCGTTTTGCCCCTCCCACTTTAGGACTGGCTGGGGCTTCGTCAGATATCTTGCAGTGTTGCTGAGCCGTCCTTAAAAGCAAGTACCCAGTAACGCCTCCATTCTATTTTTAAGGTACCACACATTAAGAACTCTATTAGAGAGGTTCACTTAGAAACTTTGTTAGCAGTATTCCACTATCATGATTTATATTACCTGGTCAGCATGGCATGTTACCAAACCCTATAAATGTTTTACAGAGTTCCTAAATATATACATATTATATTGGTACATATTGATAATCTGATACATTCCGCATACATTTCCCAGGAGGAACATATTTTAGTAACAATTTATGACAATTTCATAATGACTATGTGGGATTGAATAATACATGCATATTCCTTTCATAACACATAGTATACATTATCTACATCCATATGAGAAATTTTATAGAAAACACACATATTCAATTTTTTCGTTTAACCCTTTAGGTGCAATTTTTTTTAGCAAATACATCCGTGTTTCAAGTTGATGTAGCATTTCATCCAAGTTTCCACCTCTTCTGTTAAGCTTTAAGTGCTCAATTCCAATCACCCTCAGTCCTGAGTAATCTGAATTATGGTACTGTCTGAAGTGCCTTGCTACAGGACTGTCACAGTCTTTGTTTTTGATGTTATTTCTGTGTTCACATACCCTATCTGTCAATGTTCTGCCAGTTTTACTGACCTAAAAAGTCAGGCATGACTCCAGAAGTGTTACAAGTAATCCATTGTTTTATTCTGAATATCTTACTTGGATCAGTACAGAACATTTTGGTTTTCACAATATTACAACAGTATGTACATTTACCACAAGGATGACATCCAGCCCTCTCCTGCCTACACAGTTCTGAACTGGTTTACTTCTTTCAAACTTTGGGCGCACCAACTTATCTTTAAACTTGGTGCTCTCTTGGCTGTCATTAGAGGGTTTCAGACACAAATTCCTTTAATGATTTGTCAGCTAGCAAAATATGCCAGTGTTTATGAATAGTTGATTTTACTTTATTCCAGTGACTATTATAGGGGTAATCAGTCTAGTATGATCTTGATTAAGGCTTAACTCCCTATCCTGTTGTTGATATTTGACTCCTAAAATCAAATTTTAAAGGCCAAAATTGACATATATGCCATCCCTGTCCCTGGCCCCTAGCGCATATGCATTTGTTAAATGTGTAGAACCTGACATAGAGCAAATTGGGATTACAAAGGTAGTTGAGGATAATCTGAGTAAGGCCCAACGCCGGGCCAACCTCTTTTTTAATAGCAGGATAGAGGTTTTAATAGCAGGATAGAGGCAAGGTGTATACATGCCTGAGGAAACGGCCCTTCAGTGCCGAGAAACGTGTTGCATTAGAGGGGATTATCCCCTTGACCACTACTTGTTGTTGATATTATATTCTTTTAATATTTTAATTTTTAATTTCAATTTTTGTTTTCAGTCTTTTAATAAAAATGTTTTTTACTATAACACAAGTATAGTGGTGTCTACCTTACCTCTCATTTCCCAATATTGGGCTGTTTGTGCATTTATCCTGTTTTTGGACCATATCGTTGGTAACACCTGGAGTGGGTGAGCTGATACGCCCTAACCTAAAATTATCAATCTGCATCTACCAGCACTAGGTGTGCTATTGGACATTGTGAGTACCCATTTGGCATAATTATCTCCATTGTTCCATCTATTTGGTTGATCTGCACATGTGGTTTCCTTTGTTGTCTTGACTCTCCATTACAGACACACCTGGTGGGATATCCTGGAGTGGGTGTACTGATGCACCATATTATGTTAGTCTGCTTCCATTAGCACATTGGGGTGCTTATTTTAAATGTGAGTACCAATTTGGCTTTTTTAATTTGGTGATTCTACACATGAGGCGCCCCTCTCTTTCTTCGATTTTAAACTACCTAATAAAGAAATTCATGTATATATATATATATATATATATATATATATATATATATATATATATATATATATGTGTGTGTGTGTATGTTTGTGTGTGTTTAAGTAAGTCTGTGTATATGTTTGTGTGTGTGTTTATGTATGTTTGCGTGTACATTTGTTTGTGTGCGTTTGTGTGTGTGTATGTATGTTTGTGTATATACGTTTGTGTGTGTGGGTATGTATGTTTGTGTATATATGTTTGTGTGTGTGTGTATGTATGTTTGTGTGTGTATGTGATGTTCCGAATAGTTCGCCGGCGAATAGTTCCCGGCGAACATAGCTTGTTCGCGTTCGCAATGGCGGGCGAACATATGCGATGTTCGATCCGCCCCCTATTCGTCATCATTGAGTAAACTTTGACCCTGCATCTCACAGTCTGCAGACACATTCCAGCCAATCAGCAGCAGACCCTCCCTCCCAGACCCTCCCAGCTCCTGGACAGCAGCCATTTTAGATTCATTCGGAAGCTGCTTTCTTAGTGAGAGGAGGGACAGTGTAGCTGCTGCTGATTTAATAGGGAAATTGATAGCTAGGCTAGTGTATTCAGTGGAAATAGTGGCAACGGTGTTAGTTTAAGCAAATATCAACCCCTTCATAATATAGTATGCTGAAATAATAGTAGATATATAATCTATTCAGTATTCATTATATACCAGTTAGTATCACTGGTGAAGTGTAGGAGAAGGGGGGTGCTGACTGTCTGATAGATATATAGGTACAAAAAAAGAGAGAGAAGTTTGACAGTACCCAGCACTCACAAAACACTATATAGTAACAATATGCATTGAAAACCGGATTGTGTCAAGAACTGGTTATTAAAACATAACTTTTACTAATGATAAAATAAAAAGGGTGGTAAATAGCACCAAATGTATAACATAAATATGTGAGACATACATTTAAAACTTATCTTAAGAAACAGATCAGGACTGTGTGTGCGAGACTTCAAAAACAGAATTACTTCCCTGGGTAATAGTTCAAATACACCGTAACCCTCAGGGCTCAGAGAATACACGGATTGCTCTAAAGCTAATCTAAAAAGGGGATTGACCCCAACAACATTACCTAATCTGAGCAATACTGGTATCTAGAGCAGGAGAGGAAACGGTTTGTAAATGACTGATTAAGGAAGGCAATTGCCACATCAATATGATCTTAGAAAGGTCCCAGGTAAACACAAATTAGCAAATCTCATGCACACAGACAATGCCTGATGTACATTTCGCCGCTAGCACAGCTTTCTCAGAGGCTGAGATGTACATCAGGCATTGTCTGTGTGCATGAGATTTGCTAATTTGTGTTTACCTGGGACCTTTCTAAGCTCATATTGATGTGGCAATTGCCTTCCTTAATCAGTCATTTACAAACCGTTTCCTCTCCTGCTCTAGATACCAGTATTGCTCAGATTAGGTAATGTTGTTGGGGTCAATCCCCTTTTTAGATTAGCTTTAGAGCAATCCGTGTATTCTCTGAGCCCTGAGGGTTACGGTGTATTTGAACTATTACCCAGGGAAGTAATTCTGTTTTTGAAGTCTCACACACACAGTCCTGATCTGTTTCTTAATCTAAGTTTTAAATGTATGTCTCACATATTTATGTTATACATTTGGTGCTATTTACCACCCTTTTTATTTTATCATTAGTAAAAGTTATGTTTTAATAACCAGTTCTTGACACAATCCGGTTTTCAATGCATATTGTTACTATATAGTGTTTTGTGAGTGCTGGGTACTGTCAAACTTCTCTCTCTTTTTTGTACCCTATAGTGTATTCAGTGTCCACTACAGTCCTGAAGGACTCATCTGATCTCTGCTGTAAGGACAGCACCCCAAAAAGCCCTTTTTAGGGCTGCTTTTTTTTTTTTCCTGTGTAATCTAATTGCAGTTGCCTGCCTGCCAGCGTGTGTCCCAGGCTCACAGCGTATACTGTGCCCACTTGCCCGTTGCCACCACTCATATCTGGTGTAACATTAGTGTAAATTTAAAAAAAAAAAACTTTTTTGACTGTGAAACATCAGTCTGCTTGTGTAATCTAATTGCAGTTGCCTGCCTGCCTGCCAGCGTGTGTGTGCCAGGCCCACATGCCCACAGTGCCACCACTCATATCTGTTGTAACAGTAGTGTAAATTATAAAAAAAAAAAACTTTTTTGACTGTTAAACATCAGTCTGCTAGTGTAATCTAATTGCAGTTGCCTGCCAGCGTGTGTGCCAGGCCCACTTGCCCACAGTGCCACCACTCATATCTGTTGTAACAGTAGTGTAAATTAAAAAAAAAAAACTTTTTTGACTGTTAAACATCAGTCTGCTAGTGTAATCTAATTGCAGTTGCCTGCCTGCCAGCGTGTGTGCCAGGCTCACAGCGTATACTGTGCCCACTTGCCCAGTGCCACCACTCATATCTGTTGTAACAGTAGTGTAAATTAAAAAAAAAAAAAACTTTTTTGACTGTTAAACATCAGTCTGCTAGTGTAATCTAATTGCAGTTGCCTGCCAGTGTGTGTGCCAGGCCCACTTGCCCACAGTGCCACCACTCATATCTGTTGTAACAGTAGTGTAAATTTAAAAAAAAAACTTTTTTGACTGTTAAACATCAGTCTGCTAGTGTAATCTAATTGCAGTTGCCTGCCTGCCAGCGTGCGTGCCAGGCCCACTTGCCCACAGTGCCACCACTCATATCTGTTGTAACAGTAGTGTAAATTTAAAAAAAAAAAAAACTTTTTTGACTGTGAAACATCAGTCTGCTAGTGTAATCTAATTGCAGTTGCCTGCCTGCCAGCGTGTGTGCCAGGCTCACAGCGTATACTGTGCCCACTTGCCCAGTGCCACCACTCATATCATGTTTAATAGTAGTGTAAGTGTAAATTAAAAAAAAATAAACTTTTTTAACTGTTAAACATCAGTCTGCTAGTGTAATCTAATTGCAGTTGCCTGCCTGCCAGCGTGTGTGCCAGGCCCACTTGCCCACAGTGCCACCACTCATATCTGTTGTAACAGTAGTGTAAATTTAAAAAAAAAATCTTTTTTGACTGTTAAACATCAGTCTGCTAGTGTAATCTAATTGCAGTTGCCTGCCTGCCTGCCAGCGTGTGTGCCAGGCCCACTTGCCCACAGTGCCACCACTCATATCTGTTGTAACAGTAGTCTAAATTTAAAAAAAAAATCTTTTTTGACTGTTAAACATCAGTCTGCTAGTGTAATCTAATTGCAGTTGCCTGCCTGCCTGCCAGCGTGTGTGCCAGGCCCACTTGCCCACAGTGCCACCACTCATATCTGTTGTAACAGTAATGTAAATTTTAAAAAAAAAACTTTTTTGACTATTAAACATCAGTCTGCTAGTGTAATCTAATTGCAGTTGCCTGCCTGCCAGCGTGTGTGCTAAGCCCACTTTCCCACAGTGCCACCACTCATATCTGTTGTAACAGTAGTGTAAATTTAAAAAAAACAACTTTTTTGACTGTGAAACATCAGTCTACTAGTGTAATCTAATTGCAGTTGCCTGCCTGCCAGCGTGTGTGCCAGGCTCACAGCGTATACTGTGCCCACTTGCCCAGTGCCACCACTCATATCTTGTTTAATAGTAGTGTAAGTGTACATTTTAAAAAAAATGACAGACAGAGGCAGGCCACCCGCAGGTGCCTTCGTGGTCGTGGTGCTGTGATTCCCTTAGGCCCTAGAATAATGGCCAGTGTTCAGAGGCCACATACCATGAACTCGAAAAGTTCTGAGGAGGACATAGTTGACTTTTTAACACAGGACACCCAATCTTCTATAGCTTCCGCTCCGAACCTTGACGCACCATCCTCCTCCAGCTTATCTACGGGCACCTCTCAAGTTACCATTCGCCCGCCTGCCGCCACCACCAACACTAGCACCACAGCCGCTTCACTTGATCTGGCAGAGGAGTTATTTACACATCATTTGGAAGAAATGAGTGATGCGCAACCATCATTGACAGAGGATGTAGATAACAGTGATATGTCTCAGTCAGGCAGCATTACAGACATGGAAGTACGGTGTGATTATGATGATGATGTTGTACCCGCTGCTGCTTCCTTTGTTGATTTGTCAGATACAAGTGAAGCGGTTGATGATGATGATGCGTCCGTGGATGTCACGTGGTGGCCCACTAGAAGAGAAGAAGAACAGGGGGAAAGTTCAGATGGGGAGACAGAGAGGAGGAGGAGGAGGAGGAGGAAAAGGAGACGAGTTGGAAGCAGGAGGTGGTCGTTGCAAGGAGCTAGTGGCACAGTCAGACAGCATGCATCGGCACCCAGGGTCAGCCAGACAGCACGCCAATCAACGCATGCTGTTGCCACCACCAGAATGCCGTCATCGCAGAGCTCAGCAGTGTGGCATTTTTTTTGTGTGTCTGCCTCTGACAACAGTGATGCCATTTGCAACCTGTGCCAAAAGAAACTGAGTCGTGGGAAGTCCAACACCCACCTAAGTACAACTGCTTTGCGAAGGCACATGATCGCACATCACAAACGCCTATGGGATCAACACATGAGTAGAAGCAGCACACAAACTCACAGCCGCCATCCTCCTCCTGGTCCAGCATCTTCAGCCACATCAACCACTGCTAGTCCTCCTTGCCCCCTCTCAACCATCCGCCACTCTGTCTCTCTTCCGGAGCATTTCCTGCTCATCTGCCCACAGTCAGGTGTCTGTCAAGGACATGTTTAAGCGTAAGAAGCCAATGTCACAAAGTCACCCCCTTGCCCGGCGTCTGACAGCTGGCTTGTCTGAACTCTTAGCCTGCCAGCTTTTACCATACAAGCTGGTGGAGTCTGAGGCGTTCAAAAAATGTGTAGCTATTGGGACACCGCAGTGGAAGGTACCCGGCCAAAATTTCTTTTCACAAAAGGCAATCCCCAACCTGTACTCGATTGTGCGAAAGGAAGTAATGGCATGTCTGGCACACAGTGTTGGGGCAAGGGTCTATCTGACCACTGATAGCTGGTCTGCAAAGCATGGTCAGGGCAGGTATATCACCTACACTGCGCATTGGGTAAACCTGCTGACGGCTGACAACCATGGAATGCGTGGCTCTGCAGAGTTGGTGACACCACCACGACTTGCAGGCAGGCCTGCTGCTACCTCCTCTACTCCTCCTACTCCATCCTCTTCCATAACCTCCTCGGCTGAGTCCTCTTCTTCTGCTGCTGCGTCTTGCTCCTCATCAACGGCACCCCCCCAGCTCCCCAGGTACTATTCCCCATCCCTGATATGGCAGTGTCACGCCGTCTTGGGGTTGACTTGCCTGAAAGCAGAGAGTCACACAGGACCAGCACTCCTGTCCACCCTGAACGCACAGGTGGATTAGTGGCTGACTCCGCACCAACTGAAGATCGGCAAAGTGGTTTCTGACAACGGAAGTAATTTGGTGGCGGCATTGAAATTGGGCAAGTTGACACATGTGCCGTGTATGGCACATGTGTGTAATCTGATCGTACAATGCTTTGTGCATAAGTACCCAGGCTTACAGGACGTCCTGAAGCAGGCCAGGAAGGTGTGTGGCCATTTCAGGCGTTCCTACACGGCCATGACACGGCCATGGCGCACTTTTCTGATATCCAGCAGCGAAACAACATGCCAGTGAGGCGCTTCATTTGCGACAGCCCGACACGTTGGAATTCAACACTCCTAATGTTCCACCGCCTGCTCCAACAAGAAAAAGCCGTTAATGAGTATTTGTATGACCGGGGTGCTAGGACAGCCTCTGGGGAGCTGGGAATTTTTCTGCCACGTTACTGGGCGCTCATGCGCAATGCCTGTAGGCTCATGCGTCCTTTTGAGGAGGTGACAAACCTAGTCAGTCGCACCGAAGGCACCATCAGTGACATCATACCATTTGTTTTCTTCCTGGAGCGTGCCCTGCGAAGTGTGCTGGATCAGGCCTTAGATGAGCGTGAAGAGGAAGAGTTGTGGTCACCATCACCACCAGAAACAGCCTTATCAGCATCACTTGCTGGACCTGCGGCAATGCTGGAAGAGGATTGTGAGGAAGAGGAGTCAGAGGAGGAATGTGGCTTTGAGGAGGAGGAGGAAGACCAACCACAACAGGCATCCCAGGGTGCTCGTTGTCACCTATCTGGCACCCGTGGTGTTGTACGTGGCTGGGGGGAAGTAGATACCTTCAGTGAGATCACTGAGGATGAGGAACGGGACACGAGTAGCTCGGCATCCAAACTTGTGCAAATGGGGTCTTTCATGCTGTTGTGCCTGTTGAGGGACCCTCGTATAAAAAAGCTGAAGGAGAACGACCTGAACTGGGTGTCCACGCTACTAGACCCCCGGTATAAGCATAAAGTACCTGAAATGTTACCGAATTACCGCAAGTTGGAAAGGATGCAGCAGTTCCAAAATAAATTAAAAAGTATGCTTTACACAGCGTATAAGGGTGATGTCACAGCACAACGGAAATCTAACAGGGGAAGAGGTGAAAGTAATCCTCCGACTCCCATGACCATGCCGGCAAGGACAGGACGCTTTACAGACGTGTTGTTGATGGAGGACATGTGGAGCTTTTTAAGTCCTATGCATCACCACAGCCCTTCGGGGTCCACCCTCAGAGAACGACTCGACCGACAGGTAGCAGACTACCTCACCTTAACTGCAGATCTCGACACTCTGAGGAGCGATGAACCCCTTGACTACTGGGTGTGCAGGCTTAACCTGTGGCCTGAGCTATCCCAATTTGCGATAGAACTTCTGGCCTGCCCCACTTCAAGTGTCCTGTCAGAAAGGACCTTCAGTGCAGCAGGAGGTATTGCCACTGAGAAGAGAAGTCGCCTAGGTCAAAAAAGTCTAGATTACCTCACCTTTATTAAGATGAATGAGGGATGGATCCCGAAGGGACTGACATTGGGCGATACATTTGACTAAAAAAGGCCTGATGAGATGAGCTGCCTTGGGCTAAAAATGGTCCACATGCTGCTGTATTTTATCTTTGAATCCCGGATGACTTGCGTGACTTATCCGCCACCAACTACGGTTCAAGCCGCAATGTTTTAGGGCACTTTCTGCCTGGGAAACAAACATCAATTTTTCTGGCCGCTGCTACAGCAGCGGCTGCAACAATACCTAATTTTTCAGGCATGTGTACAATACATGCAAAATATTTCAGGCCTCTGGTGCTGCACTGTGGCTTCAAAAACCACACCACTCATATCTGGTGGCACAGTAGATTGCACGCGCAGTGCCCCAAATTTGAAGTAGGAGGACCGACCATGCATCTTTTTCCATCTCCCGGTTCCTAAAATCCATGCCATATACACGTCCCCTGGCGCCGCAACTGCCTCTGGGAACCTTACCATGGGTCCCAGACCGCACGTCTTGTAATTCTCTGTCTGGGAAATTATATATCTATCAAATCTATCTATTTATCTATCGTATCTATCAAATGTATATTGCATCTATTGATCTATCTATCTAATCTATGTATCTATCAAATCTATGTATCTCGCGGTTGTGCAAATGGACTGTTTGCGGTGCGTTAAACGGGGAGTTTGGTCTGTCACTGTGAAGCGGGCGTAACCCTTACACTACCTGATCGATACAACATCATACCTGATGTTTTAAAGCACGTTATTCCAAACAATTTAGGAATGTTAGGTGATTTATGCCCTTTATGGATTAAAACCAGACTCTGCATCAACTATGTAATTTTACGTGGGAGTTTTGCAATGGATCCCCCTCCAGCATGCCACAGTCCAGGTGTTAGTCCCCTTGAAACAACTTTTCCATCACTATTGTGGCCAGAAAGTGTCCCTGTGGGTTTTAAAATTTGCCTGCCTATTGAAGTCAAAGGCGGTTCGCGTTCGGAAAATTTTCAGTTCGCGACATCACTATGTTTGTAAATATGTTTGTGTGTGTGTATATGTATGTTTATGTGTGTGTATGTATGTATGTTTGTGTGTGTGTGTGTGTGTGTGTGTATGTATTTTTGTGTATATATGTTTGTGTGTGTGTGTCTTTTTGCTAAGCTTAAATACTAATATACCAGTCAGGGAAAAAAAAAATGCTAAATACAAGTAATGCCTGTTTTTAACTTCTCCTATGTCTATACAAGTCCACAAAGGACCAGCTATCAACAAATAGGTCATTATAAAAATCTTTAAAAACAAAAGATATTTGAGAAAAACAGATCTCTACAGAAACGTGAATGAAAAACAAACTACACATCAGTAATTACGTCTGTTAGACTTAATTTAAAATGTTTTCATTTCTTTTACATTGTTTTCATTATAAACAGGAAGAGGCACAGGAAATATTTATTTAGCTGTTAAAAGTAAATCTTTGTCTATGTGACCTGTTGAAAACCTGGGGAATTCCCAGACATGATGGCGAAATCCATCCCCAATTATTCAGTAACAGAAGTAGCAATAGCTTTATAAGGCAGAACTTGCTCAATAGGAACAGTCTGAGCACAGCTGAGGAACATTTACAGAGACTGAAGATGAAAGTTCTCGCTATCCTTCTTGTCCTGGGGACAGTCCTTTGTCACAGTAAGTTTACAGATTTTTCATTCAAAATATAAAGTAGCCAATCTCTTGTCTTTAATTTTACATATAATATTTGTACACATGCACAGTATATAACAGCAATTTACAAAACATTTGCAAACACAATAGGAGCTAGATTACAAGTGGAGTGCAAACATATTAGCAGTATTATGCACTAACATAGATTGAGTTAAATCAATAGTGCTTTGGTTTTGCACTTGATAAATACAGAGATAGATAGATGATATATAGATAGAAGATGATGACAAACAGATACAGATAGCTTCAGATACATATATAGATACAGATAGAGAAATACAGAGATAGGCAGATAGACAGACATATGATAGATCTATATAGAAAGCTACAGATACAAATAGATATGGATAGAGAAATACAGAGATATATACAAATATAGACAGATAGACAGACATACAGACAGATAATGGACCTGCACTATGAATAAATGAGTAATAAACAGCAGATAGTAATACAAAGTAATCCTGACAACATTCCAGTATAAAGATTGCTAGTTGTATTACCATTGTTTTTGTGCACATAGCTTTAAAGATAGTTTTGTTACGTTGAGAAACCTCTATGGGTTGCAGGGCTTATGTCTTTACTTCACATCAGTGGCGTATTTAGGTTTTGTGCTGCCCTAGGCACTCAAAATTCTGCTACCCTCCCAAAAAAGGCGTTTTAGGCAGGTTTTTTTCCCCTTAATATTTTTTGGGTCAGTGTGTAAAATGTTATTTTGTTTTGTTTTTTCATTACAATTTAAAAGAAAATGGCTAGCAAAACACTTGCATACAGGTGGGTTGAATTACATGCATCTCATACCATTTTCTCCCTGAGGGAAGAGAGAGAAAAGAAGGGGAGGGGAGAAAAGGAAAGAAGGGAGGGAGAGAGAAAAGTGGGGAGGGAGAGGAGAAAAGGGGGAGGGAAAGAAAGGAGTGAAAGAAGGGAGCAAGGGAAGGAGTTGAGAGAAAGAAGGGAGCAAGGGAAGGAGTTGAGAGAAAGAAGGGAGCAAGGGAAGGAGTTGAGAGAAAGAAGGGAGCAAGGGAAGGAGTTGAGAGAAAGAAGGGAGCAAGGGAAGGAGTTGAGAGAAAGAAGGGAGAGAGGAAGGGAGGGAAAGAATACACTTTGAGACAATCACTGCCCTTTACATGCAACAACATACAGTAATTATCATTATTCAAGTAATGAAACTTTTTAAGTGTCCGTTTCCTATTTACTCCATGGATTCATGAATGCAAAGACAGCTAGCTATTAGTAACTAACATACATTAGCGCTGAGAGTTTATGATTAGACATCACATGAATGCAGAGACAGCTAGCTATTAGTAACTAACATACATTAGCGCTGAGAGTTTATGATTAGACATCACATGAATGCAGAGACAGCTAGCTATTAGTAGATAACATACATTAGCGCTGAGAGTTTATGATTAGACATCACATGAATGCAGAGAAAGCTATTAGTAGCTAACATACATTAGCACTGAGAGTTTATGATTAGACATCACATGAATGCAGAGAAAGCTAGCTATTAGTATCTAACATACATTAGCACTGAGAGTTTATGATTAGACATCACATGAATGCAGAGAAAGCTAGCTATTAGCAGCTAACATACATTAGCACTGAGAGTTTATGATTAGACATCACATGAATGCAGAGACAGCTAGCTATTAGTAACTAACATACATTAGCGCTGAGAGTTTATGATTAGACATCACATGAATGCAGAGACAGCAAGCTATTAGTAGCTAACATACATTAGCACTGAGAGTTTATGATTAGACATCACATGAATGCAGATAAAGCAAGCTATTAGTAGCTAACATACATTAGCGCTGAGAGTTTATGATTAGACATCACATGAATGCAGATAAAGCAAGCTATTAGTAGCTAACATACATTAGCGCTGAGAGTTTATGATTAGACATCACATGAATGCAGATAAAGCTAGCTATTAGTAGCTAATATACATTAGCGCTGAGAGTTTATAATTAGACATCACATGAATGCAGAGAGAGCTAACTATAAGTAGCTAACATACATTAGCGCTGAGAGTTTATGATTAGACATCACATGAATGCAGAGACAGCTAGCTATTAGTAGCTAACATACATTAGCACTGAGAGTTTATGATTAGACATCACATGAATGCAGAGACAGCGAGCTATTAGTAACTAACATACATTAGCACTGAGAGTTTATGATTAGACATCACATGAATGCAGAGAAAGCTAGCTATTAGTAGCTAACATACATTAGCACTGAGAGTTTATGATTAGACATCACATGAATGCAGAGACAGATAGCTATTAGTAACTAACATACATTAGCGCTGAGAGTTTATGATTAGACATCACATGAATGCAGATAAAGCTAGCTATTAGTAACTAACATACATTAGCGCTGAGAGTTTATGATTAGACATCACATGAATGCAGAGACAGCTAGCTATAAGTAGCTAACATACATTAGCGCTGAGAATTTATGATTAGACATAACATGAATGCAGAGAAAGCAAGCTATTAGTAGCTAATATACATTAGTGCTGAGAGTTTATGATTAGACATCACATGAATGCAGAGAAAGCTAGCTATTAGTAGCTAACATACATTAGCACAGAGTTTATGATTAGACATTACATGAATGCAGAGAAAGCTAGCTATTAGTAGCTAACATACATTAGCGCTGAGAGTTTATGATTAGACATCACATGAATGCAGAGAAAGCTAGCTATTAGTAACTAACATACATTAGCACTGAGAGTTTATGATTAGACATCACATGAATGCAGAGACATCACTGGCTTCCTCTTGCCTCTAGGATCAAACACAAAACTCTCACTCTTACATACAAAGCCCTCAACTGCACTGCTCCCCCCTACATCTCAGACCTTGTCTCCAGATACTCTCCCTCCCGTCCCCTTCGCTCTGCTCATGACCTCCTACTCTCCTCCACTCTTGTCACCTCATCACACTCCCGTTTACAGGACTTCTCCAGACTGGCTCCTATCTTGTGGAACTCTCTGCCTCGCTCCACAAGACTCTCTTCTAGTTTTAAAAGCTTCAAGTGCTCCCTAAAGACTCTACTGTTCAGGGACGCATACAACCTACGCTGACCTTTCCTATTACCAGTTCCTCTCCTCCACTGCAATCCCCTGAACCCTCTTAGCATGTAAGCCTAAGAGTCCAGCTGTTTGTAGATCACCTTCTTAAGAGCTGAGTACAACAGTGCAACTCTTGGCAGGGCCCTCTACCCTATAATTGTTTTGTTGTACTCCCCCTTTGTTTATAGCGCTGCGGAATCTGTTGGCGCTCTACAAATAACCGATAATAATAATCTAACTATTAGTATCTAACATACATTAGCACTGAGAGTTTATGATTAGACATCACATGAATGCAGAGAAAGATAGCTATTATTAGCTAACATACATTAGCACTGAGAGTTTATGATTAGACATCAGCTATTAGTAACTAACATACATTAGCGCTGAAAGTTTATGATTGTATGTTAGTTACTAATAGCTAGCTTTCTCTGCATTCATGTGATGTCTAATCATAAACTCTCAGTGCTAATGTATGTTAGCTACTAAGAGTTTATGATTAGACATCACATGAATGCAGAGACAGCTAGCTATTAGTAGCTAACATACATTAGCGCTGAGAGTTTATGATTAGACATCACATGAATGCAGAGACAGCTAGCTATTAGTAGCTAATATACATTAGCGCTGAGAGTTTATGATTAGACATCACATGAATGCAGAGAAAGCTAGCTATTAGTAGCTAACATACATTAGTGCTGAGAGTTTATGATTGGACATCACATGAATGCAGAGAAAGCTAGCTATTATTAGCTAACATACATTAGCACTGAGAGTTTATGATTAGACATCACATGAATGCAGAGACAGCTAACTATTAGTAGCTAACATACATTAGCGCTGAGAGTTTATGATTAGACATCACATGAATGCAGAGACAGCTAGCTATTAGTAACTAACATACATTAGCGCTGAGAGTTTATGATTAGACATCACATGAATGCAGAGACAGCTAGCTATTAGTAGATAACATACATTAGCTCTGAGAGTTTATGATTAGACATCACATGAATGCAGAGAAAGCTATTAGTAGCTAACATACATTAGCACTGAGAGTTTATGATTAGACATCACATGAATGCAGAGAAAGCTATTAGTAGCTAACATACATTAGCACTGAGAGTTTATGATTAGACATCACATGAATGAAGAGAAAGCTAGCTATTAGCAGCTAACATACATTAGCACTGAGAGTTTATGATTAGACATCACATGAATGCAGAGACAGCTAGCTATTAGTAACTAACATACATTAGCGCTGAGAGTTTATGATTAGACATCACATGAATGCAGACAGCAAGCTATTAGTAGCTAACATACATTAGCACTGAGAGTTTATGATTAGACATCACATGAATGCAGATAAAGCAAGCTATTAGTAGCTAACATACATTAGCGCTGAGAGTTTATGATTAGACATCACATGAATGCAGATAAAGCAAGCTATTAGTAGCTAACATACATTAGCGCTGAGAGTTTATGATTAGACATCACATGAATGCAGATAAAGCTAGCTATTAGTAGCTAATATACATTAGCGCTGAGAGTTTATAATTAGACATCACATGAATGCAGAGAGAGCTAACTATTAGTAGCTAACATACATTAGCGCTGAGAGTTTATGATTAGACATCACATGAATGCAGAGACAGCGAGCTATTAGTAACTAACATACATTAGCACTGAGAGTTTATGATTAGACATCACATGAATGCAGAGAAAGCTAGCTATTAGTAGCTAACATACATTAGCACTGAGAGTTTATGATTAGACATCACATGAATGCAGAGACAGATAGCTATTAGTAACTAACATACATTAGCGCTGAGAGTTTATGATTAGACATCACATGAATGCAGATAAAGCTAGCTATTAGTAACTAACATACATTAGCGCTGAGAGTTTATGATTAGACATCACATGAATGCAGAGACAGCTAGCTATTAGTAGCTAACATACATTAGCGCTGAGAATTTATGATTAGACATAACATGAATGCAGAGAAAGCAAGCTATTAGTATCTAATATACATTAGTGCTGAGAGTTTATGATTAGACATCACATGAATGCAGAGAAAGCTAGCTATTAGTAGCTAACATACATTAGCACAGAGTTTATGATTAGACATCACATGAATGCAGAGAAAGCTAGCTATTAGTAGCTAACATACATTAGCGCTGAGAGTTTATGATTAGACATCACATGAATGCAGAGAAAGCTAGCTATTAGTAACTAACATACATTAGCACTGAGAGTTTATGATTAGACATCACATGAATGCAGATAAAGCTAGCTATTAGTAACTCACATACATTAGCGCTGAGAGTTTATGATTAGACATCACATGAATGCAGATAAAGCTAGCTATTAGTAGCTAACATACATTAGCACTGAGAGTTTATGATTAGACATCACATGAATGCAGAAAAAGCTAGCTATTAGTAGCTAACATACATTAGCACTGAGAGTTTATGATTAGACATCACATGAATGCAGAGACATCACTGGCTTCCTCTTGCCTCTAGGATCAAACACAAAACTCTCACTCTTACATACAAAGCCCTCAACTGCACTGCTCCCCCCTACATCTCAGACCTTGTCTCCAGATACTCTCCCTCCCGTCCCCTTCGCTCTGCTCATGACCTCCTACTCTCCTCCTCTCTTGTCACCTCATCACACTCCCGTTTACAGGACTTCTCCAGACTGGCTCCCATCTTGTGGAACTCTCTGCCTCGCTCCACAAGACTCTCTTCTAGTTTTAAAAGCTTCAAGTGCTCCCTAAAGACTCTACTGTTCAGGGACGCATACAACCTACGCTGACCTTTCCTATTACCAGTTCCTCTCCTCCACTGCAATCCCCTGAACCCTCTTAGCATGTAAGCCTAAGAGTCCAGCTGTTTGTAGATCACCTTCTTAAGAGCTGAGTACAACAGTGCAACTCTTGGCAGGGCCCTCTACCCTATAATTGTTTTGTTGTACTCCCCCTTTGTTTATAGCGCTGCGGAATCTGTTGGCGCTCTACAAATAACCGATAATAATAATCTAACTATTAGTATCTAACATACATTAGCACTGAGAGTTTATGATTAGACATCACATGAATGCAGAGAAAGATAGCTATTATTAGCTAACATACATTAGCACTGAGAGTTTATGATTAGACATCAGCTATTAGTAACTAACATACATTAGCGCTGAAAGTTTATGATTGTATGTTAGTTACTAATAGCTATCTGTCTCTGCATTCATGTGATGTCTAATCATAAACTCTCAGTGCTAATGTATGTTAGCTACTAATAGCTAGCTAACATACATTAGCGCTGAGAGTTTATGATTAGACATCACATGAATGCAGAGACAGCTAGCTATTAGTAGCTAACATACATTAGCGCTGAGAGTTTATGATTAGACATCACATGAATGCAGAGAAAGCTAGCTATTAGTAGCTAACATACATTAGTGCTGAGAGTTTATGATTGGACATCACATGAATGCAGAGAAAGCTAGCTATTATTAGCTAACATACATTAGCACTGAGAGTTTATGATTAGACATCACATGAATGCAGAGGCAGCTAACTATTAGTAGCTAACATACATTAGCGCTGAGAGTTTATGATTAGACATCACATGAATGCAGAGACATCTAGCTATTAGTAGCTAACATACATTAGCGCTGAGAGTTTATGATTAGACATAACATGAATGCAGAGACAGCTAGCTATTAGTAGCTAACATACATTAGTGCTGAGAGTTTATGATTAGACATCACATGAATGCAGAGAAAGCTATTAGTAGCTAACATACATTAGCACTGAGAGTTTATGATTAGACATCACATGAATGCAGAGACAGCTAGCTATTAGTAGCTAACATACATTAGCACTAAGTGTTTATGATTAGACTTCACATGAATGCAGAGACAGCTAGCTATTATTAGCTAACATACATTAGCACTGAGAGTTTATGATTAGACATCACATGAATGCAGAGACAGCTAACTATTAGTAGCTAACATACATTAGCGCTGAGAGTTTATGATTAGACATCACATGAATGCAGAGAAAGCTAGCTATTAGTAGGTAACATTCATTAGCACTGAGAGTTTGTGATTAGACATCACATGAATGCAGAGACAGCTAGCTATTAGTAGCTAACATACATTAGCACTAAGTGTTTATGATTAGACTTCACATGAATGCAGAGACAGCTAGCTATTATTAGCTAACATACATTAGCACTGAGAGTTTATGATTAGACATCACATGAATGCAGAGAAAGCTAGCTATTAGTAGCTAATATACATTAGCACTGAGAGTTTATGATTAGACATCACATGAATTCAGAGAAAGCTAGCTATTAGTAGCTAACATACATTAGTGCTGAGAGTTTATGATTAGACATCACATGAATGCAGAGACAGCTAGCTATTAGTAGCTAACATACATTAGCGCTGAGAGTTTATGATTAGACATCATATGAATGCTGAGAAAGCTAGCTATTAGTAGCTAACATACATTAGTGCTGAGAGTTTATGATTAGACATCACATGAATGCAGAGAAAGCTAGCTATTAGTAGCTAACATACATTAGCACTGAGAGTTTATGATTATACATCACATGAATGCAGAGAAAGCTAGCTATTAGTAGCTAACATACATTAGCGCTGAGAGTTTATGATTAGACATCACATGAATGCAGAGAAAGCTAGCTAATAGTAACTAACATACATTAGCACTGGGAGTTTATGATTAGACATCACATGAATGCAGAGACAGCGAGCTATTAGTAACTAACATACATTAGCGCTGAGAGTTTATGATTAGACATCACATGAATGCAGATAAAGCTCGCTATTAGTAGCTAACATACATTAGCGCTGAGAGTTTATGATTAGACATCACATGAATGCAGATAAAGCTAGCTAATAGTAGCTAACATACATTAGCACAGAGTTTATGATTAGACATCACATGAATGCAGAGACAGCTAGCTATTAGTAGCTAACATACATTAGCACTAAGAGTTTATGATTAGACATCACATGAATGCAGAGACAGCTAGCTATTATTAGCTAACATACATTAGCACTGAGAGTTTATGATTAGACATCATATGAATGCAGAGAAAGCTAGCTATTAGTAGCTAACATACATTAGCGCTGAGAGTTTATGATTAGACATCACATGAATGCAGAGAAAGCTAGCTATTAGTAACTAACATACATTAGCGCTGAGAGTTTATGATTAGACATCACATGAATGCAGATAAAGCTAGCTATTAGTAACTAACATACATTAGCGCTGAGAGTTTATGATTAGACATCACATGAATGCAGAGAAAGCTAGCTATTAGTAGCTAACATACATTAGCACTGGGAGTTTATGATTAGACATCACATGAATGCAGAGACAGCTAGCTATTAGTAACTAACAAACATTAGCGCTGAGAGTTTATGATTAGACATCACATGAATGCAGATAAAGCTAGCTATTAGTAACTAACATACATTAGCGCTGAGAGTTTATGATTAGACATCACATGAATGCAGATAAAGCTAGCTATTAGTAGCTAACATACATTAGCACTAAGAGTTTATGATTAGACATCACATGAATGCAGAGACAGCTAGCTATTATTAGCTAACATACATTAGCACTGAGAGTTTATGATTAGACATCACATGAATGCAGAGACAGCTAACTATTAGTAGCTAACAAACATTAGCGCTGAGAGTTTATGATTAGACATCACATGAATGCAGAGAAAGCTAGCTATTAGTAGGTAACATACATTAGCACTGAGAGTTTGTGATTAGACATCACATGAATGCAGAGACAGCTAGCTATTAGTAGCTAACATACATTAGCACTAAGAGTTTATGATTAGACTTCACATGAATGCAGAGACAGCTAGCTATTATTAGCTAACATACATTAGCACTGAGAGTTTATGATTAGACATCACATGAATGCAGAGAAAGATAGCTATTAGTAGCTAACATACATTAGCGCTGAGAGTTTATGATTAGACATCACATGAATGCAGAGAAAGCTAGCTATTAGTATCTAACATACATTAGCGCTGAGAGTTTATGACTAGACATCACATGAATGCAGAGAAAGCTAGCTATTAGTAAGTAACATACATTAGCGCTGAGAGTTTATGATTAGACATCACATGAATGCAGATAAAGCTAGCTATTAGTAGCTAACATACATTAGCACTGAGAGTTTATGATTAGACATCACATGAATGCAGAAAAAGCTAGCTATTAGTAGCTAACATACATTAGCACTAAGAGTTTATGATTAGACATCACATGAATGCAGAGACAGCTAGCTATTATTAGCTAACATACATTAGCACTAAGAGTTTATGATTAGACATCACATGAATGCAGAGACAGCTAGCTATTATTAGCTAACATACATTAGCACTGAGAGTTCATGATTAGACATCACATGAATGCAGAGACAGCTAACTATTAGTAGCTAACATACATTAGCGCTGAGAGTTTATGATTAGACATCACATGAATGCAGAGAAAGCTAGCTATTAGTAGCTAACATACATTAGCGCTGAGAGTTTATGATTAGACATCACATGAATGCAGAGAAAGCTAGCTATTAGTAACTAACATACATTAGCGCTGAGAGTTTATGATTAGACATCACATGAATGCAGATAAAGCTAGCTATTAGTAACTAACATACATTAGCACTGAGAGTTTATGATTAGACATCACATGAATGCAGAGAAAGATAGCTATTATTAGCTAACATACATTAGCACTGAGAGTTTATGATTAGACATCAGCTATTAGTAACTAACATACATTAGCGCTGAAAGTTTATGATTGTATGTTAGTTACTAATAGCTATCTGTCTCTGCATTCATGTGATGTCTAATCATAAACTCTCAGTGCTAATGTATGTTAGCTACTAATAGCTAGCTTGAATGCAGAGACAGCTAGCTATTAGTAGCTAACATACATTAGCGCTGAGAGTTTATGATTAGACATAACATGAATGCAGAGACAGCTAGCTATTAGTAGCTAACATACATTAGCGCTGAGAGTTTATGATTAGACATCACATGAATGCAGAGAAAGCTAGCTATTAGTAGCTAACATACATTAGTGCTGAGAGTTTATGAT
Organism: Bombina bombina; assembly: GCF_027579735.1. Lineage (NCBI taxonomy): Eukaryota > Metazoa > Chordata > Amphibia > Anura > Bombinatoridae > Bombina > Bombina bombina. The sequence continues at coordinate 38,183,531 of NC_069506.1, forward strand.
TGGACATCACATGAATGCAGAGAAAGCTAGCTATTATTAGCTAACATACATTAGCACTGAGAGTTTATGATTAGACATCACATGAATGCAGAGACAGCTAACTATTAGTAGCTAACATACATTAGCGCTGAGAGTTTATGATTAGACATCACATGAATGCAGAGACATCTAGCTATTAGTAGCTAACATACATTAGCGCTGAGAGTTTATGATTAGACATAACATGAATGCAGAGACAGCTAGCTATTAGTAGCTAACATACATTAGTGCTGAGAGTTTATGATTAGACATCACATGAATGCAGAGAAAGCTATTAGTAGCTAACATACATTAGCACTGAGAGTTTATGATTAGACATCACATGAATGCAGAGACAGCTAGCTATTAGTAGCTAACATACATTAGCACTAAGTGTTTATGATTAGACTTCACATGAATGCAGAGACAGCTAGCTATTAGTAGCTAACATACATTAGTGCTGAGAGTTTATGATTAGACATCACATGAATGCAGAGACAGCTAGCTATTAGTAGCTAACATACATTAGCGCTGAGAGTTTATGATTAGACATCATATGAATGCTGAGAAAGCTAGCTATTAGTAGCTAACATACATTAGTGCTGAGAGTTTATGATTAGACATCACATGAATGCAGAGAAAGCTAGCTATTAGTAGCTAACATACATTAGCACTGAGAGTTTATGATTATACATCACATGAATGCAGAGAAAGCTAGCTATTAGTAGCTAACATACATTAGCGCTGAGAGTTTATGATTAGACATCACATGAATGCAGAGAAAGCTAGCTAATAGTAACTAACATACATTAGCACTGGGAGTTTATGATTAGACATCACATGAATGCAGAGACAGCGAGCTATTAGTAACTAACATACATTAGCGCTGAGAGTTTATGATTAGACATCACATGAATGCAGATAAAGCTAGCTATTAGTAGCTAACATACATTAGCGCTGAGAGTTTATGATTAGACATCACATGAATGCAGATAAAGCTAGCTAATAGTAGCTAACATACATTAGCACAGAGTTTATGATTAGACATCACATGAATGCAGAGACAGCTAGCTATTAGTAGCTAACATACATTAGCACTAAGAGTTTATGATTAGACATCACATGAATGCAGAGACAGCTAGCTATTATTAGCTAACATACATTAGCACTGAGAGTTTATGATTAGACATCACATGAATGCAGAGAAAGCTAGCTATTAGTAACTAACATACATTAGCGCTGAGAGTTTATGATTAGACATCACATGAATGCAGATAAAGCTAGCTATTAGTAACTAACATACATTAGCGCTGAGAGTTTATGATTAGACATCACATGAATGCAGAGAAAGCTAGCTATTAGTAGCTAACATACATTAGCACTGGGAGTTTATGATTAGACATCACATGAATGCAGAGACAGCTAGCTATTAGTAACTAACAAACATTAGCGCTGAGAGTTTATGATTAGACATCACATGAATGCAGATAAAGCTAGCTATTAGTAACTAACATACATTAGCGCTGAGAGTTTATGATTAGACATCACATGAATGCAGATAAAGCTAGCTATTAGTAGCTAACATACATTAGCACTAAGAGTTTATGATTAGACATCACATGAATGCAGAGACAGCTAGCTATTATTAGCTAACATACATTAGCACTGAGAGTTTATGATTAGACATCACATGAATGCAGAGAAAGCTAGCTATTAGTAACTAACATACATTAGCGCTGAGAGTTTATGATTAGACATCACATGAATGCAGATAAAGCTAGCTATTAGTAACTAACATACATTAGCGCTGAGAGTTTATGATTAGACATCACATGAATGCAGAGAAAGCTAGCTATTAGTAGCTAACATACATTAGCACTGGGAGTTTATGATTAGACATCACATGAATGCAGAGACAGCTAGCTATTAGTAACTAACAAACATTAGCGCTGAGAGTTTATGATTAGACATCACATGAATGCAGATAAAGCTAGCTATTAGTAACTAACATACATTAGCGCTGAGAGTTTATGATTAGACATCACATGAATGCAGATAAAGCTAGCTATTAGTAGCTAACATACATTAGCACTAAGAGTTTATGATTAGACATCACATGAATGCAGAGACAGCTAGCTATTATTAGCTAACATACATTAGCACTGAGAGTTTATGATTAGACATCACATGAATGCAGAGACAGCTAACTATTAGTAGCTAACATACATTAGCACTGAGAGTTTATGATTAGACATCACATGAATGCAGAGAAAGATAGCTATTAGTAGCTAACATACATTAGCGCTGAGAGTTTATGATTAGACATCACATGAATGCAGAGAAAGCTAGCTATTAGTAAGTAACATACATTAGCGCTGAGAGTTTATGATTAGACATCACATGAATGCAGATAAAGCTAGCTATTAGTAGCTAACATACATTAGCACTGAGAGTTTATGATTAGACATCACATGAATGCAGAAAAAGCTAGCTATTAGTAGCTAACATACATTAGCACTAAGAGTTTATGATTAGACATCACATGAATGCAGAGACAGCTAGCTATTAGTAACTAACATACATTAGCGCTGAAAGTTTATGATTGTATGTTAGTTACTAATAGCTATCTGTCTCTGCATTCATGTGATGTCTAATCATAAACTCTCAGTGCTAATGTATGTTAGCTACTAATAGCTATCTTGAATGCAGAGACAGCTAGCTATTAGTAGCTAACATACATTAGCGCTGAGAGTTTATGATTAGACATAACATGAATGCAGAGACAGCTAGCTATTAGTAGCTAACATACATTAGCGCTGAGAGTTTATGATTAGACATCACATGAATGCAGAGAAAGCTAGCTATTAGTAGCTAACATACATTAGTGCTGAGAGTTTATGATTGGACATCACATGAATGCAGAGAAAGCTAGCTATTATTAGCTAACATACATTAGCACTGAGAGTTTATGATTAGACATCACATGAATGCAGAGACAGCTAACTATTAGTAGCTAACATACATTAGCGCTGAGAGTTTATGATTAGACATCACATGAATGCAGAGACATCTAGCTATTAGTAGCTAACATACATTAGCGCTGAGAGTTTATGATTAGACATCACATGAATGCAGAGACAGCTAGCTATTAGTAGCTAACATACATTAGTGCTGAGAGTTTATGATTAGACATCACATGAATGCAGAGAAAGCTATTAGTAGCTAACATACATTAGCACTGAGAGTTTATGATTAGACATCACATGAATGCAGAGACAGCTAGCTATTAGTAGCTAACATACATTAGCACTAAGTGTTTATGATTAGACTTCACATGAATGCAGAGACAGCTAGCTATTATTAGCTAACATACATTAGCACTGAGAGTTTATGATTAGACATCACATGAATGCAGAGACAGCTAACTATTAGTAGCTAACATACATTAGCGCTGAGAGTTTATGATTAGACATCACATGAATGCAGAGAAAGCTAGCTATTAGTAGGTAACATTCATTAGCACTGAGAGTTTGTGATTAGACATCACATGAATGCAGAGACAGCTAGCTATTAGTAGCTAACATACATTAGCACTAAGTGTTTATGATTAGACTTCACATGAATGCAGAGACAGCTAGCTATTATTAGCTAACATACATTAGCACTGAGAGTTCATGATTAGACATCACATGAATGCAGAGAAAGCTAGCTATTAGTAGCTAATATACATTAGCACTGAGAGTTTATGATTAGACATCACATGAATTCAGAGAAAGCTAGCTATTAGTAGCTAACATACATTAGTGCTGAGAGTTTATGATTAGACATCACATGAATGCAGAGACAGCTAGCTATTAGTAGCTAACATACATTAGCGCTGAGAGTTTATGATTAGACATCATATGAATGCTGAGAAAGCTAGCTATTAGTAGCTAACATACATTAGTGCTGAGAGTTTATGATTAGACATCACATGAATGCAGAGAAAGCTAGCTATTAGTAGCTAACATACATTAGCACTGAGAGTTTATGATTATACATCACATGAATGCAGAGAAAGCTAGCTATTAGTAGCTAACATACATTAGCGCTGAGAGTTTATGATTAGACATCACATGAATGCAGAGAAAGCTAGCTAATAGTAACTAACATACATTAGCACTGGGAGTTTATGATTAGACATCACATGAATGCAGAGACAGCGAGCTATTAGTAACTAACATACATTAGCGCTGAGAGTTTATGATTAGACATCACATGAATGCAGATAAAGCTAGCTATTAGTAGCCAACATACATTAGCGCTGAGAGTTTATGATTAGACATCACATGAATGCAGAGAAAGCTAGCTATTAGTATCTAACATACATTAGCGCTGAGAGTTTATGACTTGACATCACATGAATGCAGAGAAAGCTAGCTATTAGTAAGTAACATACATTAGCGCTGAGAGTTTATGATTAGACATCACATGAATGCAGATAAAGCTAGCTATTAGTAGCTAACATACATTAGCACTGAGAGTTTATGATTAGACATCACATGAATGCAGAAAAAGCTAGCTATTAGTAGCTAACATACATTAGCACTAAGAGTTTATGATTAGACATCACATGAATGCAGAGACAGCTAGCTATTATTAGCTAACATACATTAGCACTAAGAGTTTATGATTAGACATCACATGAATGCAGAGACAGCTAGCTATTATTAGCTAACATACATTAGCACTGAGAGTTCATGATTAGACATCACATGAATGCAGAGACAGCTAACTATTAGTAGCTAACATACATTAGCGCTGAGAGTTTATGATTAGACATCACATGAATGCAGAGAAAGCTAGCTATTAGTAGCTAACATACATTAGCACTGAGAGTTTGTGATTAGACATCACATGAATGCAGAGACAGCTAGCTATTAGTAGCTAACATACATTAGCGCTGAGAGTTTATGATTAGACATCACATGAATGCAGAGAAAGCTGGCTATTAGTATCTAACATACATTAGCGCTGAGAGTTTATGATTAGACATCACATGAATTCAGAGAAAGATAGCTATTAGTAGCTAACATACATTAGCACTGAGAGTTTGTGATTAGACATCACATGAATGCAGAGACAGCTAGCTATTAGTAGCTAACATACATTAGCGCTGAGAGTTTATGATTAGACATCAGATGAATGCAGAGAAAGCTGGCTATTAGTATCTAACATACATTAGCGCTGAGAGTTCATGATTAGACATCACATGAAAGCAGAGAAAGATAGCTATTAGTAGCTAACATACATTAGCGCTGAGAGTTTATGATTAGACATCACATGAATGCAGAGAAAGCCAGCTATTAGTAGCTAACATACATTAGCACTGAGAGTTTGTGATTAGACATCACATGAATGCAGAGACAGCTAGCTATTAGTAGCTAACATACATTAGCGCTGAGAGTTTATGATTAGACATCACATGAATGCAGAGAAAGCTGGCTATTAGTATCTAACATACATTAGCTCTGAAAGTTTATGATTAGACATCACATGAATGCAGAGAAAGATAGCTATTAGTAGCTAACATACATTAGCACTGAGAGTTTGTGATTAGACATCACATGAATGCAGAGACAGCTAGCTATTAGTAGCTAACATACATTAGCGCTGAGAGTTTATGATTAGACATCACATGAATGCAGAGAAAGCTAGCTATTAGTAGCTAACATACATTAGCACTGAGAGTTTATGATTAGACATCACATGAATGCAGAGACAGCTAGCTATTAGTAGCTAACATACATTAGCGCTGAGAGTTTATGATTAGACATCACATGAATGCAGAGAAAGCTAGCTATTAGTATCTAACATACATTAGCGCTGAGAGTTTATGACTAGACATCACATGAATGCAGAGAAAGATAGCTATTAGTAACTAACATACATTAGCACTGAGAGTTTATGATTAGACATCACATGAATGCAGAGAAAGCTGCTATTAGTATCTAACATACATTAGCACTGAGAGTTTATGATTAGACATCACATGAATGCAGATAAAGCTAGCTATTGGTAGCTACCATACATTAGCACTGAGAGTTTATGATTAGACATCACATGAATGCAGAGAAAGCTAGCTATTAGTAGCTAACATACATTAGCGCTGAGAGTTTATGATTAGACATCACATGAATGCAGACAGCTAGCTATTAGTAACTAACATACATTAGCGCTGAGAGTTTATGATTAGACATCACATGAATGCAGAGACAGCTAGCTATTAGTAACTAACATACATTAGCGCTGAGAGTTTATGATTAGACATCACATGAATGCAGAGAAAGATAGCTATTAGTAGCTAACATACATTAGCGCTGAGAGTTTATGATTAGACATCACATGAATGCAGAGAAAGCTAGCTATTAGTAGCTAACATACATTAGCACTGAGAGTTTGTGATTAGACATCACATGAATGCAGAGACAGCTAGCTATTAGTAGCTAACATACATTAGCGCTGAGAGTTTATGATTAGACATCACATGAATGCAGAGAAAGCTAGCTATTAGTAGCTAACATACATTATCACTGAGAGTTTATGATTAGACATCACATGAATGCAGAGAAAGCTAGCTATTAGTAACTAACATACATTAGCGCTGAGAGTTTATGATTAGACATCACAAGCTGATCTAAGCAGTGCAAAGACGCATCCAGTCTGTTAGTTACTAAGACCTGCAATAAGCACTGCGCTCTTTTGTTACAATACAATAGTGAAACTAGGACATTAAAGGGAACCACAACACCTGCTTGAAATATTTTATACCAACTTTTTCTCATTATGCAAAATATACTGACTTTAATTCTGTATGCAGTTTTCATCTTACTGCATTATTTTGTAGGTAAAAGCTTTATCATTTAAACATTACTCTGCAGCCTTGTACTTGCAAAGTATGCTGCTATATTGCAACGCACGTTCCACAACAGTGGGTCACGTGATGCACACGGCACCTTCTATTTCTAAAGTTGAGGAAGCAGATTGAGCCCTGCAGTGTCTTAGAAAAACCCTTCAGGCAGACAGGCACTGTTATGTTTATAAATAGTGATGTCCGGTTCATGAACGAATCGTTCATTTGAACCGGATCTTTTCACTGAACTGCAAGAATCAGTTCACCAGACTGAACGGATTCTTTTGAAACAGTTCAGTTCCTGAGTCATCAGCAGCACTGGTAATACTATCCTAGAGTGAGTTCTGCTCTGCTAACTCCTCCTTTAATGAATCACACAGCAGAATCTCACTCTAGGATCATATTACCAGTGTTGTTGAATCAGTGTACTGTTAGCTAACTGGTTTGCAATGAATCAGTCTGTTAACAGTTCACTGATTCAAAAGAAGTGAACTGTTTGCAAACGACTCAGTGTACTGTTAATAGACTGATTCGTTGCAAACCAGTTAGCTAACAGTACACTGATTCAAATAGAAGACCCTGTTCGTGACATATGTAACAGGGCGTGTTTATTCATTTTGGGGAGTTTTTAACTTCGAAAGTCTCTGTTATTCACATCGCAGTGTAACTAACTTATACTACAGAACTGGGGACCGTATTGATTATAAAAGACACGCATAGGAAGTCTGAAGAAAAGCGGCTTACATTTTTTAAGGCAAAAATAAATAAAAGTTGTGCCACACACTAAATAACGGTGCCTTTGCTTTAGATTTAGTGTAAATGCACGAGTCACGCCTTAAAAATGGTTACCGAGAATTGATGATAATCTTATATTGTGCTCAGAAGCAGAGAGCGGTTATGTGTATATGAAGTGAGCGATGCCATAGCTGTAAAGAATGGCGTAATGCGGTCCTAACTGCAGTCTGTGTTGTGTACTGGCTGGGTTCGTTTTGTTGTTAAAATAATAAATGTTTCTTATTCTTAGACTTGTACTTTTAACAGTTGTGACAGAAATAAATGTGTTGAATTAAATCAGTGAGATGGTAAATTGTTTATATCCTTCATTTCTGTGCATTTTGTGTTTTTAAAGATTTAACACTTCACTTTCATGAATAACCTTTGTATGTCCATTTAGGTGGGTGACTCCAATTTTGTGAAGTGCAACTGCACCTAAATTAACCCTTACAAAAGTAGCAGGTCTCAACCTTATATTTATAAACCAAAACTCTGTATGGCTTATAAATAAATATAAGGTTGAGACCTGCTGCTTCTGTAAGGGTTAATGATTCAAACATCGGATCAGCGGGCAGAGAGTCTGCAGTAAGAGAATCTGCAGCTCTGCATCACATGCTCAAGTGAACTGATGAATCGGTTCAGTTAATCGAACTGTCCGAAATGAACCGATTCATCTAAATGAACCGAACTTCCCATCACTATTTATAAATAGCACGAGCAGGGAAGCAAGGGGGACGAGGAGAGGAATGCACAGGGGGAGGAGAGGAATGCTCAGGGGGAGGAGAGGAATGCACAGGGGGAGGAGAGGAATGCACAGGGGGAGGAGAGGAATGCTCAGGGGGAGGAGAGGAATGCACAGGGGGAGGAGAGGAATGCTCAGGGGGAGGAGAGGAATGCTCAGGGGGAGGAGAGGAATGCACAGGGGGAGGAGAGGAATGCACAGGGGGAGGAGAGGAATGCACAGGGGGAAGAAAGTCTCCGGAGTAAGTATGTAGATGAATGCAAATGTCTCGTTACAATTTTATATGCAGAGTGTTTGCTTTCTTTCCGCCCTCTCCTCCCCCTCACAATTGCTTCCCTGCTCGTGCTATTTTTAAACATAACAGTGCCTGTCTGCCTGAAGGCGTTCTTCTTAGATACTGCAGATCTCAATCTGCTTCCTCAATTTTAGAAATAGAAGGTGCCGTGTGCATCACATGACCCACTGTTGTGGAACGTGCGTTGCAATATGGCAGCATACTTTGCAAGTACAAGGCTGCAGAGCAATGTTTAAATGATAAAGCTTTTACCTATAAAAGAATGCAGTAAGATGAAAACTGCATACAGCATTAAAGTCAGTATATTTTGCATAATGAGAAAAAGTTAGTTTAAAACATGTCAAGCAGCTGTTGTGGTTCCCTTTAATACTAAATATATATGAGTTGGGGTGATTGTAGTTATATCATGTGTATATAGTGTGTTATATATGTAAAATGCTCTATTATGTAATTGAGTAAGTTCATTATTTAAATAAACGTGTTTTTAACTTTTGGCATGTTTCTTTTCATTTTAAAAAGAAGATTTTTGCGTACAGAATATTAAAGTTAATGTAAATTTTGATGCTAAAGTGCCCGTTTTTTAAAAATTTGTTTACTATTTACTCTGTGGGTTCATGAATGCAGAGAGAAAGCTAGCTATTAGAGTTTATGATTAGACATCACAAGCTGATCTAAGCAGTGCACAGACGCATCCAGTCTGTTAGTTACTAAGACCTGCAATAAGCACTGCACTCACAGACCCACCACAGCTGACAAGGGGAGGCCGCATATCGGCACAAGGTCTTCTCCTCCAGCCTCACCTTGTAAGAATATCTCCGGGCAAGTTTCTCACCAAGAACGCTTCCACTGCAAAAATGCAGACGGCTCTAAATGAAGCAACGGTTTAAAGGACCACTGCCTGTGCAGAGCAACCTTAATCAGCACACGTGCGTTGTCTTCTCTGTAAAAGCCTGCACTTTATCACTCACTGTACTGTGTGTTGGCTTTTAGAGAGAGGATAGGGCAGATGTGCTGCCCCTCCCAAATCTGCTGCCTGGGAACCGGCCTAGGCGGCCATAATACACCCCTGCTTCACATATATTCAATACATAATAAACAAGCAAGTTATAGTTGATTATAACTGAGCATTAGCCAATTTTAGTAAGTAAATGTATTAATTTATTTGTGGACCAACTTGAGAAAGTGGGACTAAGATATTTTTGTTTTGTTTTTTATTAATGACTTGTTGTGCACTGCACCTTGTCACTTGGTATGACAGCTCTGTCTGATGTAATTGTCTCCATAGCCTATGCCTTGAAGTGTCACCAAACTTCATGCACCGGAACCAAGCCATGCTCCTCAAGACAAGTCACCTGCTCGCCAGACGCCACTTTATGCTTCTCAATGATGAAGAGCAAGCCAATCTGTAAGTTGTTTCTTGTTACTAATTTTCCATAATAATTAAGCAGACATGAAGGGGCACCCTGACCAATATACAGTATCTGTTTTGCTACTTATTTTCTGGTATCCTAGTTAGGATTGCAAGCTACTGAATAGCAATACAACATTGCCCTCTTTAGTAGCCAAGGGGTTAATAATAATTGTTATTATTCACCACCATGAGATTGATACAAGACGTGTTGTTGCCTTTGCTGGTAAAATTACTGGAAATAATATTTATAACTATTTCTGTACCAG
>NC_069506.1:38523928-38666428 GCF_027579735.1 Bombina bombina
TCGGATCCTGGCTGAGACAGTTTTCCATATTGTGCAGTGCAGTTATGCATCATTCCAGGCGTTCCATTCTTTCTCCCAGGCGTTATCAGGACGATCAGGGAACATCAGGACCAGAACCAAAACAAAGCAAAAAGATAAGTGTACAAGCAGATAACATGGAGTATATAGATATTATACCCCCCACTCAGTACACAAACGTAGTTACTGCACAAATTAATACAATTGAAGAGCAGGTCACAGTTGATACAGAGATAGTTCAGGATTCTCAATTGTCTCAACCTATGGATACTGAGCAAGCTTCCATTTTAAATTTACAGCCCCAGCAAATTTTCCCAGCTAGTCATGTGGCTTCATTGTTTAACGCTGTACCGCCTTCTGCAGTTTCAACAGTCTCAACTTTCTTAACATCCATTGCTGCTGCAATGGCTGCTTCAGTAGCTAATCCACAGAGTGGGCATCAGATGGCCAATTTACAGGTTCTAAATGATTCTTCAAATATTGCCCAAAATATGCAGCCTCACACTGTTCACAATTTAAATAGTCAATTGCCCCCAATACTGGAAGCTCCGGTGATGAATAATCAAGGGGGGGGGCTTCAGGTCTACTCTCTCCAGGTAGGCCTTCAGGTCATTCAGGACCAACTATAGCTTATACCGCCACACCACCCACTAATCCAATCCCTCCGGTGCAACCGCCTCACTTATCAACCAGGCCTGCACCATCATTGGGTATTCTGACACCTGCTAGGTCTTCAGGTCATTCCGGACCTATTACAGCTTATACCGCCACACCACACACTAATCCAATCCCTCCAGTGCAACTTACCTGGGCCGAGCGGTACACATACACAACAGCCGCGTGGGTCGGGACCTACTTCAGGTTTCGCTACTCTATCGGTTACGTCACCGGAAGTGGGCGGCGGTCAAACACACACGGCAGGTGCATCAAGGTCTGCAGGTGAACACCCTGAGTCGTCCTTGGGCATGGAGGGACCGTTGGTAAGAGGAGAGACAGGGGCTTATGGCGCAGGCGGGCAGTGCAAGTGAGCAGCAAGAGGTAGAAATCAAACGCAGGGGCTGCAAAGGGGCCGCACACAAAAAAGAGCTGTTAATGCAAAAAATATATATACTGTGAGAGGAAGGGGTATGCGAGCAGGCTTCAAAATTCCCAGGGCTAAGAGGCCTCTTGAATTTGAATATGGAGGGAATAAACATACTCCACTAGTCAGACAAATGGGACAAAATCAAGACAGTTCAGTTATTAACCCCCAAGTGTGTGATCATAGTATGATTGTCGATGAAAGGCTTGAATTACAGCATGACCCTTCATCCATCTGTGTGAATGCGTGTGTGGATGGTGGTGAACAGGGAAATTCTATACCACATTGTGGTGTTCATAATTTAGCAGACAATGTGAATGTTGTGCCTGGGGAAAAAATTCCTCTGCCTCCCTGTTTACTAATACCAATCCCACCACACCCAACGTACAATGTGCTCGTGACTTGTTAAATCTTTTACAGGGAGTAATGAGTTCCGCTGGCACAGCAAAATCTAAACAAGCAGCAACTGTACCCACCAATATAGAGGGCAATGAAGTTACCCCAGGCTCAACTAAGGAACAGACGGGAGCATCTAGCACTGTGGCGGTGCCTCAACAGCCTCCACGATTGGATGGAAGCACTGCAGGACAGAACATTCCTTCAGTGAACCACGGTGAGATTATTCTTTTTACACACGACAGACACGACTCCTCTGACTCTTCCCTCACTGATACAGATTCAGACAATGACACTTCATTGGATCTACAGGGGAAAGGACAGAAGAAAATGTTTAGGATGATGAAAAGGATTTTGAGAGGGGGGACAGGGGCAGACAAGAGGCAGGACAGTTCTGAAAATACCTCACTCCTTCCTGCTGCCCTCTCTGCAGAGGCTATGGCAGAATCCCCTATAGCTAGGGCTATTTCAGAAAGAAGGGCGGCGCTGTATGGTGACACCAGCCCAGGTAAAATATATTCGTTACACAAGCACTTGTGTCAGAAAGTGGTAAAGAGAATTCATCAGGGAAAGTATGTTAACATATTCGATCTCTCGGTTGAGGCTTATAGGCAAAGGGAAAAGAGTGCAGATGGGACTGGCCCCCAAAAATGTAAACACCCTTACACTTTCGACGAATGGCTTCAGTGTTTTAGGGTCTTCTCCTCCTGTTACATCGAAATATACCCTTCTCAAAGTTTGGCAATATTAAAATACACTGACACCATACATTGGATACAGCGTAACCATAGTGAGGGGGCTTGGAGGGAATATGATGCCGAGTTTAGGAGAAAAATTGCAGGTTATCCTACATTAACATTCGACTCCACTGACAATCAACTTTGGCAGAGGATTGACCCGCAAGGGCGATCCACTTCTTCCTCAACAAACACTAATTCTCAGTCATTTCTTCCAAGTAGAATTAGAAAAAAGGGGGGTACATGTTGGGCATTTCAGGACAAGAAGTGTGACAGGGGTAGTGCCTGCTCCTTTAGACATGCCTGTAGAATTTGCTCAGGTCCCCACCCAAGCAGTGACTGCGCAAAGAGAAGGGACAGTACCTAGTAAACTAAATATTGCCATCCTGGGACAAAAAGGCGGAAACACTAGTTAAGGTTCACGCACTTGAACCATGGTTGTGGGCCTACCCAGACCAAGCGACTGCGAAAACATTATGGGAGGGGTTTTCTTACGGGTTTAAAATCCCAATAGTCAGGAATATTAAGGGCGCAAAATTTAATAGAAACCTAATTTCGGCGTACCCAGAAGTGTGAGTGAAAAATTAAACAAGGAACTGGCCTTGGGCCGGATGGCCGGACCTTTTCCTTCACCTCCCTTAAGCAATTTAGTTATTTCTCCTCTGGGGGTGGTACCCAAAAAAGACTCCGAGAAATTCTGCCTTATACAGCACCTGTCATACCCAAAAGGTAGCTCAGTTAATGATGCTATTGACCCACAACTCAGTTCAGTGTGCTACCAATCTTTTGATAGCACGCTAGAACTGGTTAGAAGGACGGGACTGGGGGCTCTATTGGCGAAGTTGGACATTGAGTCTGCCTTCCGTTTATTGCCACTTCAACCTTCAGTTTTTCCACTTATTGGTTGTATTATGTGGATCATTGCCTGCCCATGGGCTGCTCCCTGTCGTGCGCACTGTTTGAGGCTTTTAGCACTTTCCTTCACTGGGCAGTGGCCTCTGATGCGGGCGGCGATTCCATAGCACATTATCTTGACGATTTCCTTATTGTAGGGAAGGCTGGGGCGGATGAATGTTTAACTTTAATGAACAGGATGCGCAGTATTATGGCTCATTTTGGGGTACCATTAGCAGAAAAGAAAACTCAGGGTCCTACTTTGTGCCTAGTTTTTCTAGGTATTGAAATTGACACAATTGCAATGCTCTGCAGGTTACCAACAAATAAGGTTCAGGCCATGCTGGAGGTAGTTAGAGCAGCTGTTTCCAACAGAATTATTTCACCAAGGCAGTTACAATCACTGTTAGGCCTGCTTAACTTCGCCTGTAGAGTTATTCCCATGGGTAGGGTCTTTAACCGTAGGCTAGAAAGGCAGCTTTGTGGTAGGTCAAAGCCCAATTACAGAATTACCCTCTCGGAGACTTGCTGGCGGATCTCAGAGTGTGGGAGCATTTTTTTCAACGGTTTAGTGGTGTGCGGGTTTGGCACTCAGATCCCATCTCTAGTCAGTTGTTGCACCTTTTATACGGATGCAGCTGGATCGCACGGCTATGGGGCTTACTTCCGGGGGAGTGGAGTGCAAAGCACTGGCCGAGTTCATGGGCTGCTGCAGGCCTTACTCGCAATGTAACCCTCCTTGAACTATTTCCCATAGTCCTGTCGATCGAGCTGTGGGGTAAGAAATTTGCAGACAAGACTGTAGTGTTCTGGATGGACAACACCAGTGTTGTATACGCAATTAATAACTTATCAGCCACTTCCACAGTGGTGATAACTTTGCTGCGTCACTTAGCGTTGCGCTGTTTGGAGCTCAATATTCAGTTCCAAGCAAGAAACGTCCCTGGGGCGAATGATGTAGTGGCAGACGCCTTGTCACAATTTGAATGGGAGACTTTTAGATGGCTAGTTCCTAGGGCATCCTCAGTAGGCTTACGTTGTCCTTATTTCCTTTGGCAGCTGGTAGTTCCTGGATAGCTTTGCTGCCTCTGGTTCACTCCTCCTTAGCCCCATCCACATGGCACGCTAACGTGAGAATATGGAACGAGTGGGACAAGTTCTGTCTGTCCAAGGTAGTCGAAGCTGCTCAGGGTTCTCAGGCAACGTTATGTGATTGGTTGGTGAGTTTGCACACCTTGGGCGCGCGTCAAGGTGCCATTCAGTCGAAACTAGCTGCCCGTTCTTTCTTTTATAGAGCTTTGACCCTCCCCAACCCTACAAATTCCTTTTTCATTAGACACATAGTTAAGGGTTGGGGTAGAATACAGCCGCGGAAATGCGATTCTCGTGAGTCCATTACCAGTAAGCACCTGGAACAGTTGGTACAAGCCCTTGATAGCATTTGTACATCGACGATTGAGGTTTTACTTTTCAAAACAGCCTTCGCTTGGGCACTTAGAGTCAGCAAGTTAGTGGCCCCCTCTAAGCTGAAGTCAGGGTAGGGGGTCCAATTTGAACATGTGAGGGCTGCAATTGACTCACTCTTGCTATTTATCCCATGTTCTGAAATGGACCAGGCTGGGAAAGGCATTTGGCTAACCATTCCACCAAAGGTTGATAGTGCTTTCTGCCCTGTAAAGTTAGTTAACTTGTATTTGGCCAGCAGGCCTCAGGTACTAGGCCAGTTCTTGATTTACTCAGATGGTAGGTCCCTGTCTAAGTTCCAATTAAATCGGGTTTTGAAGCAAGCGGCAGTTAAGGCAGGGCTGGATGCTAGCAAAATTGCACCGCACTCTTTTCGTATAGGGGCAGCTACAAATGCGGCGCAGTTAGGTTCCTCAAGCGAGGACATAAAACGCATGGGTCGGTGGCGCTCCAACCCTTTTAAAACCTATGTCCGCCCAATTGTATAACTTGCAACTGTTCTTTTCCCAAATACTAAATTCTTTGTCTCCACAGAAGCTAAACCCGGAGCTAAGCGAATCTGGATTGTGGGTCACTCCTTCATCCACTGGGCCTCTCTCTGTTGTGCCTCCCTTCCAGCTGGCCAGTCCTTAGGTTTTCCTTCCGACAAAACCTCTATTAGGTGGTTAGAGGACAGGGGTATGTGCTGGCCACAACTAGCGGGGTGATCTTTGAGGCCCTCTTACGATGGGGAAACCTCATATCCTTATCCTTCACCTAGGGGGTAATGACGTGCGGACCGTCCCGGTGCTCCAACTGGTAAAAATTATGCAATCGGACATTAATTGGTTGAAAGTCCTTATTCCCGGTGTTACCATTGGATGGTCAAATATAGTTCCCCGCCTATATTGGAGGCATATGTCTGCTCATACAGCGGCATATAGAATCAGGAAGAAAATTAATGCCTCTTTAGCAAAAACCGTCACAGAGTCTGGTGGCTTTGTGGTACGGCATGAGGCCATCTCGGCTGACAGAACTGAGCTATATAGGAGGGACGAAGTCCACCTCTCTGATTTAGGGCTTGACTTTTTTATAGGGGATTTTCAAAGGGCTATCTCACCCTTCCTTTAAGTCAGGTTGTGGTGCATGGTGGCAAGTGCATCATTAAAATGCTTCCTTGTGGCAGGAGATCTTGGCCCTGTTGCGCAGGAGAATGTCACTAGGGGTGAGTGATGACCAGACTTCCAGGAGAGGAGTGGTAGGCCTCACGTGCATGTGAGGTAACCCCTCTCCCTCCCCCTCCCCCTTGGGGGTGGTCACGTGATCTCTGTAACACCTCAGCGTCATCTCCTTTAGAGCAGAAATCCCTCTGCTGCTGTTTCCGTTGGGCCGGTAATCTCCTTGATGTACTGGGTTAGTTGGTCTCTATACCGCCATATTTTGTCGTTCTGTTGGTTCTTTTCAAATATTTCCCACCAAAAGTTGTCTGTCGTTATTTATTTATAGCGCATATTTAATATTTATAAAGTTTATTAAGTTAAGTTAGGTGTGTTTTTCCCCCCTTCTCTAATGGAAAGGATCCGATAAGCATTTAATCCCTTAAAACAGTGTAGGGCCCAGCATGGGCCTGGAACAGGCTAAAGGTTAAGGCTGTAGGAGAGTGGGAAAGAAGAGAGAGAGTTGGCATTGGGGTAGCAACATTATTGCAGAATAGGGAAGGCCCCTCCTTACCAGTAAAAAGCTTATTCCTCTCAAGCAACTTCCTCTTCTCCATCGGACCCTGGCTGAGACAGTTTCCCTCTCTCCCATCCCCAATTTTTTATTTTCTTGCTACATGGTGGCTCACAATGGCAGGGCTATGGCTACTCAACCTAGGCCTCTATAAGCCCATTGCGGTAAGGTATGGATCTCCTTTCTCTGACTATGCGGTTCGAGCGGCTTGGTAGCAGAAAATCCTTATCCTTAGGTGGAGGTCTTCAAGCACCCTGGTGGCGGGAGATCTCGGCCCTGTTGCGCAGGAGAAGGTCACTAGGGGTGAGTGATGATCAGACTTCCAGGGAGGAGCGGTAGGCCTCATGTGCACATGAGGTAACCCCTCTCCCTCCCCCTTGGGGGTGGTCATGTGATCTCTGTAACCCCCTCAGCGTCATCTCCTTTAGATCAGAGACCCCGCTGCTGCTGTTTCTGTTGAGCCTGTGATCTCCTTGCTGTACTGGGTTAGTTGGTCTCTATGTCGCCATATTTTGTCGTTCTGTTGGTTCTTTTCAATACAAAGTTAAAGTTTAATCAATCTTTTGACCTGTGATGGTCAAAAATTTCCTACTAAAAGTTGTCTGTCGTTATTTATTTATAGCACATATTTAATATTTATAAAGTTTATTAAGTTAAGTTAGGTGTGTTTTTTTCCCCTTCTCTGATGGAAAGGATCCGGTAAGCATTCAATCCCTTAGTGTTAAACACTGATCCACTTGTAATCTGGCCCTTAATGTTTAATATTATTTTATTATTTTTACCATGTGTAACAACAATTCTATTTTCTATGTCTCTGCATTTTACCTATAGTGAGGAGATGACTTTCTGCACATTAGATGTAAACACGTCAAATAGCTGTCGCTTTTATTTAACACTTTTCTCTTTTTTTAGTTGACTGTGCCTGCACTGTTGAAGGAGAAGGTAATCTAATATTCTTTCTGTACTCTTAAAAATTGCTTTGTATTTTATTAAATAGATAATGTTGCTTATATCAAAACTTCCAGCTGATATAAGTTAGAGGGGCCGATTTATCATTGTCTGGCGGACATGATACGCTGTAGCGATTATGTCCGCCAGACATTGCTGAATGCTGACAGCATATGCTGTCGGCATATTACATTGCACAAGCAGTTCTGGTGAACTGCTTGTGCTATGCTGCCCCCTGCAGATTTGCGGCCAATTATCCGCTAGCAGAGGGTGTCAATCAACCCGATCGTATACGATCAGGTGGATTGATGTCCGCAGACTCAGAGGCAGCGGACCATTTAAGGAGCAGCGGCCTTAAGACCGCTGTTTCATACCTGCTGTTTCCGGCGAGCCAGAAGGCTCACACGGAAACAGCGGCATCAGGGGCCATTCAGCCCTTGATAAATCTCGCCTCATAGCCTTAACATAAAAACATATCCAGTGTTTCAAATACGAGAGGCCACAAGAATGTTAAAACTATTGGGGTGGTTTGATGGGTAGTATTTAGACTGTTCTATTTTTTTCCATAAAGGAATTTTTTAGAAAATAATTTCATATGTTGCTTTTATTCTTCTAATAGTTGTATAAGGGCTCAAAGGTATATGGCAACATGTTTGAATTTAAAGGACTATAATATATATATATATATATATATATATATATATATATATACAGGTATATATATACACACACACACACACACAAAACGTATACAAAATAAATAATATATAAAAAAAACTTATGTTAGTTATATAGGTTATATAGGTCACATAGGATCTGTGTATTACCCAGAGTGCGGCAGTTATATATATGGTATATATCATTCAAATAACAATGCTTACATTGCATTGCAGAGCCATAAAAAGTACAAATCTGTCTGAGACAAATGCACTGTTAAAAAAATGCTGAATTAGGAAACGACAAAAATGTGAAAAAAGGAAGTGGAACATTTTCCAGCTAGTTAATCTGTTTGTAGAGCAGCAGCGTTCGTCATTTCTCTGGTTTTATGCACATTTTCCACTTCACTTGTGTGTTTTGTGCACTGATTTTTTTACATACTGGGGTTTATTGATTACAGTTAGAACAACTTGTTCATTTTATACAATCTTTTTGTCTTTTACTGCATGTTGTTTTGTGGTGCCAAGGTTGCTGACCCCTGATCTAGAGTGCACACACTGTTCTTTTCATCTTTTTTTTTTCATAGCAACTTTTAGGTAACGTTTATTCTGATTTATTAATAGTATTGTTTTTTATTTCAATTGTATTTAAAGGGACACTCAAGTCTAATAAACTTTTATGATTCAGATAGAACATGCAGTTTTAAGACACTTTCTAATGTACTTCCATTATGGAATTTTGCACAGTCTTTTTATATTCACACTTTCTGGCGAACAAGATTCTACTGAGCATGTGCACAAGCTCACAGGGTATACGCATACTAGTCTGTGATTGGCTGATGACTGTCACATGATACAGAGGCTGGAAAATGAGATAAAAAAATAATTTGTCAGAAAAAAATCTACTGCATATTTGAAATTCAGACTAAGGGGTACATTTATTTGCAGCGGATGCTGCTTATTCCGCGCGAGCCAGAAGGCTCGCCGGAAACAGATTTAGGAAGCAGCGGTCTTAGGACTGCTGCTCCTTAACTCAATCATCCCGATCAGATATGATCAAGATGATTGGCACCCCCTGCTAGAAACCGATTGGCCGCGAATGTGCAGGGGGCGATTCACTACAGCGCATCATGTCCGCCCGACATTTGATAAATCGGCCCCTAAGTGTTATCGCACTGTGTTTTTATTATGCACTTGTTGTTTATGTAATTCTACTGCATTTAGTGTTTTTTTTAATGAGAATTTAATTTTACACATCAACATATACTGGATAGACTAGGGGGCATATTTATCAAGCTCATATGGTCAAAAGACCGCTGCTCCATAACCTGTCCACCTGCTCTGAGGCGGCAGATAGGAATCGACAGAAATCAACCCGATCGAATACGATCAGGTTGATTGACACCCCCTGCTAGTGGCCGATTGGCTGCGAATCTGCAGGGTGCGTTATTGCAACAGCAGTTCACAAGAACTGCTGGTGCAATGATAAATGCCGAGAGCGTATGCTGCTGGCATTTATCGATGTCTGCTCGCACCATAATAAATAGATGTTTGTGTGAGCTATTCCCAACTGCAAACAGTAACATACTGAGTAACAGTTCAATACAAAATGCTATTATGAGTTGTATAATAATGCAGCAAGAATAACAAATTGGTCTAGAATGTGGAAGATCAAAACTACAATCCTCAAATCTAGTAAGAAATCTTGGTGTTATGCTTGACAGTGGACGTTCTCTGAAACATCATATATCAGCCACATTACAAGCCTCATTCTTTCATTTAAATAATATAGCCAGGATCAAGCATCATATTTCTACAGAAGATCTTCCCATGATCATCCATGCATTGTGACATCTCGTTTGGTTACTAGACATGTGCGATTCGTTTCGGTTTGATTCTGAAATTCGGAAAATTCGGCAAATTCGGCGATTCGGATTGAACCGAATTTCCGAATTAAAATTCTGCTGAATTTTCCGAATCTAACCGAATCGAACCGAATCGATTCGTAAATTCAGATGGCCATTGGGATTACACTAGTATTGTACAGTATGTTAGGTTAACACCTAATATACAGTATAATACTAGTCTAATCCCACCTAACACTTACCGAAATGCCGAATTTACGAACCGAATTGAACCGAATCGAACCGAATCCAGCCGAATTTCTTCGAATCCGAATGAATCCGAAACGAATCCGAAACGAATCGATTCATAATTTTCCGAATTCGAATCGATCCGAACCGAACTTCGAAAAATTCCGAATCGATCCGAACCGAACCGAACCGAATTTTTTCGCCATGCACATGTCTATTGGTTACTGCAATGCACTTTATTATGCTCTCCCAGAAAAACTACTGCATCTCCTTTAGTTGATACAAAAGGCTGCAGCAAGGCTTCTAACTGGCAAACCAAAATCTTACCCTGTAACACCCATCTTCCACTCCCAGCACTGCCTGCCATTAAAATGGTGCATACTATTCAAGATAGACTGACAACAAGTAAAGGCAGTGCTCAGGATTCCACTCAAACCAAACGGAAATATTTGCACAGTCAAATCAGCCGCCTTCACACTGGCTAGATCCAGGCAGAGCACGCTCACAACTCACTGCTCAACTGGTCTCCTGCTGATGACCTCATCATCCGATGCCACTCCTGAGCGCTCTATCAAACGCCCCTCTCCAAAAATACACTAAACAACAAAGGAAGGCACCCGGTCTCCAACAATCACAGGACACTTGGAACAGGACACTCGTAAGTTGAAACTTGAAACAGGACACTCGCATCCAGTAAAGGCAATAGTAGTTTATTGGACATGAAAGGGTAAAATACACATCACATCCAAGAACATGGTCAGTCAGGCTTGGTCAAACATGTTTCATATAAACATACTGTACTTTGTCAATGACCACCTACAACCTAATGACTGAAGCAGCTAGTATATATACCTACATAGCAAACTCTTAATTGGTATATGACACACCTGTGTTTAACACACCTAAAAGATTTACATAGATCAACTGCATATGCTGAATAAATAAATGTAAAAAGTAAAGAGTAAAAGTAGAAAGAGAAGCATACGCTATACAGAAAATGGTCTATTGAAGACCCCAAATCCACCACTCCAGTGTCACTACACTTTAAGAAAGAACATCATTCTGATATTTCCCTCTTGGCATTTCAGTGTATCCAAGCTATTCCCAGACACCCCAGATGGGGTAATAGAGATGAGACTCTCAGACAAAGGGAAGTCTTTTGAATTTTCCAATTGGAAACTGTTGTGCCAAGAGGCCTAAATTCTGAATGGGATATTAAACTATTTGTTATATAGAAAATTAATTATTGGTATACAGTATTTCTTGGTGTTACATAGTGCACAGTTAATCACTGCTTAAGATATAATGTCATCTTTTATAGATTTTATATATTTTATACCATAAATATGTTATTATGATGTTGTTAGAGAACATTTTCTGTATAGCGTATGCTTCTCTTTCTACTTTTACTCTTTACTTTTTACATGTATTTATTCAGCATATGCAGTTGATCTATGTAAATCTTTTAGGTGTGTTAAACACAGGTGTGTCATATACCAATTCAGAGTTTTCTACCAGGATAGGTGGTTAGATTTTAGGGAGGTGCTATGTAGGTATATATACTAGCAGCTTCAGTCATTAGGTTGTAGGTGGTCATTGACAAAGTACATGGTCAGTCAGGCTTGGTCAAACATGTTTATACAAAACATGTTTGACCAAGTCTGACTGACCATGTTCTTGGATGTGATGTGTATTTTACCCTTTGATGTCCAATAAACTACTATTGCCTTTACTGGATGCGAGTGTCATGTTTCAAGTGTCCTGTGATTGTTGGAGACCAGGTGCCTTGCTTTGTTGTTTGGTCTATTCAAGATAGGCCTGCTAGCCTACAAATCTCTGCATGATCAGGGACCAAGCTATTTAAAAGAACTACTAGACTACTAGTACCCTATGTTTGAGCTCGCACTCTTCGATCAGCAAATGCCCAGAAGCTAAAAGTGCCAAGAATTCATAAAACATGTGGTTTGAAAGCTTTTAGCCATCCCGCCCCATCTCTATGGAACACTCTCCCAAGCACAGTGAAATAAACCACTTCTATGGACATTTTAAAATTAAGACTAAAAAAAAATGTAACTTCTAATCCTCTTATGTAAATATCCCTTGTGTAAAGTGCTTTGAGTCCAAGCCGGAGAAAAGCGCTACATAACTCGTTATTATTATTAATATTTTAACAGTGCAATACATAATACTATTATGAGACGTGTAATGAACTGATGTTTTCAGGAAAACTGTTAAAACTGATATTTACTCAGTCAGGGCAATATAATAAATTGATTGAAACCATAACAATGCACATGCACTCAGCCTACCGTTGTATTCTCCGCTGATCACTTGCACCATAAACATCAGAACTAAACCTCTTACTAGAAAAAGTTTGTACATTGCAAAATACATCTTATCAAATGTGATATCCACTGTTGTGTTGCCGTACTTTTTAAGGTGGACATCTATTTTATTTTCTGATTAAGGTGGATATTATCAGTTTAATATGTTATTTTACTATTTTTGGTGCTTAACACAAATGTTCTGTTTTGTATTTTTTTTTAACAGATCAAGTAGACTCTTATAGATTAAATAGTCAAACAAAACCCAAGCCCAGCTGCATTAAAAACTTCAAACATCAACTGATTTTTGCTTTTCCTGAGAGAGAAGAGGCACCATTTGATATATCGGCACGTGATGGTAAAGTATGAAATTATTTTAATAGACAAACACAATTTCACATCAGCAACTCAAAAGAAAATCCAGCTGTTTTAATAGGCCTTGAAGTCTATGGGGCATATCTATCAAGCTCCGGATAGAGCTTGAGGCCCCGTGTTTCTAAAGACCGCTGCTCCATAACTTGTCCGCCTGCTCTGAGCAGGTGGACAGACATCGCCGGCGATTCTCTGCAATTCAACCCGATCGAGTACGATCGGGTTGATTGACACCTCCCTGCTGGCGGCCGATTGGCCGCGAGTCAGCAGGGGGCGGTGTTGCACCAGCAGCTCTTGTGAGCTGCTGGTGCAATTTTAAATGCGGAGAGCGTATTGCTCTCCGCATTTAGCGAGATCTTACGGACCTGATCTGCACTGTTGGATCAGGTCCGCAAGACCTTTGATAAATAGGGGCCTATACAGGTTTCTAATGTTTTTCATATTGCAAACATTTCTGGCCAACGTAGGCTCCATGTAGTTATTTGTGGTTCAGCGTTCTGGTGTAGACATGACAATCTGATAACAATATACATATAGCTTACTTGTGACCATTATAGAAATAATAAAGTCAGCTAAAATTACTATTTGGATTTGCATGAATGAAAGACTGGGATCCATTGCTGGAATATTGCACAGTATATCAGCAACTAAGCACTGCCTTACAAAATGTGCATCGTAAATGCTTTATACTAGGACATTGTTGTCATTTTTCTTTGTTGCCCCTTTGGCTTGTACTGGTCCTCAATCTAGGGACTTGCTCATCCTTATGCCACAAATAAGAAACAAATAACAACAAACACCTGGGAGGCAACTGACAAATACAACTCATCAGATACAATTTAAGATATCTTTAAATACTAACAATAATAACATGGACATGTGACTAGGATAGAGTACTCCAGTTTATAGCGATCTATTAAAGCTACAAACAAATAAATTCTATGAGAAATGTACTTAATACTAGACATGTGTACAGGCAAAAAAAAAATTCTCAAAGATTCCTTTCCGATTTTTCCAATTGTTTGGCTTGGAATATTTTTGTCCAAGTGGGCATTCATTTCAGAATCATATTAGATATATAGACAATAATATCAACAAACATTTTACACTACAGGATTTGAACAATTAATAGAACCTGTCTTTCAAAGTTAACAGAAAATACAACTAATAAAAAAAAGTTTACTAGCTCACTGAGGCACAGAAGTCACACAACTGTATGTTCCAATAGCTCTAGTCAAAGCTATTAAAATGTCTGAGCCTCCACTAGTCTCCCACCTCCCTAAGCTAGGTTAAGGATTGACTGGACAAGCCTGTTTCACTAAAATCCAACATTTAGTGCCTTACTGGCTGTCCCTTACATCAGTCATTAGTAATACGGGGGACAATGGACGCATAAATGGTCAAACCCCCTGTACATTATTGCAAACAAAGGAGCTGATTAACCAAACAATATAACTCCTTCACCCCTTTTTTTAAAGCCAAACAGCATGATCAAATCGATTTTGTAAAGCGATCATTTTTTTTCATTTGTTTCCTCCAACGACTCGACGAATCAGCAAAATTCAGATTAATTTGCATTAGTCCGAAGCCCAAATGCACAGCTCTACTAAATACCTGCCATACAATAAAAATGTTACAGGACAGAAACACAGATAAACACAACACCATTGTTTTAAGTCAAACAAATCATAAAGATAAACTGAAGATGTATTATCTACTCATGTAAATAATATCATTGACTTGTTTAATTGATAAAATAAATGATTCATCACTTTTTACATTATTGTTTTCCTAGAAAAACGGAGCCATTTTTTCCTGTACAAATACAGGGAAGCTGGTCGATTCCACAGTGGTTTGGCTGTACTTTTCACGGTTATTGTGGACGGCAGGAACTATCTTCTGTATTGTGGAAATGATGAAAAACTTCATTTTAAGGTGGGAATGTAAGGACATATAAATAACTATTTGTCAAATAAATTAGACATTTAGGGTTCGATTTATTAAGCAGCGCATGCTGCATCGACGCCCCATCGTTTCTGGTCCGCCAGAAACAGAAGTTAAGACCGCTGCTCCTTAACTTTCCCGCCACCTTTTAGCGAGTGTTGCACAAGTATTTCAGCAGAAATGCTTGTGTAATGTTAAATGCCAACAGCGTATGCCGTTGGCATTTAGTGAGGTTGAGTGGACATGATTCACTACAGCAAATCATGTTCGATCGACCTTTGGTGAATATACCCCTTAGGGTAGACCACAATTATATTATAATCTATTAAATAATTTTTCTATTAAATTCATCATTGAAGTCTATTGGATTTTTGTAGCTAAATCATTTTATAAAGTGATCAACCCCGTAGTTAGGGCGCATAATTGTTCTGCATACCTTAAAGGGACATGAAACCCAAAATTTTTCTTTCATGATTCAGACTGAGCATACAATTTTAAAAAACTTTCCAATTTACTTCTATTACCAAATTTGCTTTGTACTCTTGGTATCTTTTGTTGAAAAGTATACCTAGGTAGGCTCAGGAGCTGGGAGCTAGCTGCTGATTGGTGGCTTCACATAAAAGCCTCTTGTCATTGGCTCACCTGATGAATCAGCTTGTTTCTAGTATTGCATTGCTGCTGCTGCTTAAACAAAGGATACTAGAAGTAAATTGGAAAGTTGTTTACAAATGGATTGCTTTGTGTGAATCATGAAAGAAAAATGTGTGGGTTCATGTGCCTTTAACTAGTTTGTAACGTCTAAATTCTGTGAATTCTTGCACATGCTCAGTAGGAGCTGGTGACTCAACAAGTGTAAATATAAACAGACTGTGCACATTTTGTCAATGGAAGTAAATTGGAAAGTTGTTTAAAATCGCTGCTCTGGGACCTATTTATCATGATGCGATTGGATATGATCCGATATTGCGGATCATGTCCGCTGCACATTGATAAATGCAGACAGCACACACTCTCTGCATTTCTGGTGAACTGCTGGTGCAATACCGCCCCCTGCAGATTTGCGGCCAATCGGCCACTAGCAGGGGGTGTCAATTAACCCGATTGTATTGGATCGGGTTGATTTTCGGCGATGTCTGTCCGCCGCCTCAGAGCAGGCGGACAGGTTATGGAGCAGCGGTCTTCAGACCTCTGCTTCATAATTTGTGTTTCTGGCGAGTCTGAAGGCTCGCCAGAAACACGGGGCTTCAAGCTCCATACGGAGCTTGATAAATGGGCCCCTCTATCTGAATCATGAAAGTTTAATTTTGACTTGAATGTCCCTTTAAAAAATCAACCCACAATAAAAGTTTAGGACGTTGTGCTTATGTGTTTGTGGTTTGTTTTCTCTGTATAGTAACCTCAAGCACAATGTAGTGCAGCAATTTACACACACGCCAAATGGGATGTACTCACAGGAATACACTAAATTTAGCTGTTTATTTCTTTCAGTGATAGCATGTGAAATATTAAAGGGATATGTAACCCAAAAATGTTCTTTTGGGATTAAGGGGCCGAATTATCAAGGGCCGAATGGCCCCTGATCCCCCTGTGAAGGCTTGTGCGGAAACAGCAGATAAGAAGCAGCGGTCTTAAGACTGCTGCTCAGCAATCAACCCAATCAGATACGATTAGGCTGATTGACACCCCCTGCTATGGGCCGATCGGTCGCGAATCTGCAGGGGGCGGCATTGCACAAGCATTTCTCCAGAACTGCTTGTGCAATGCTAAATGACGACATCGTATGCTAAATGCCGACAGCATATGCTAAATGCCGACGGCGTATGCTAAATGCCGACAGGGTATGCTAAATGCTGACAGCGTATGCTAAATGCCGACATGGTATGCTAAATGCCGACAGCGTATGCTGAATGCCGACAGCGTATGCTAAATGCCGACAGCGTATGCTAAATGCCGACAGCTCATGCTAAATGCCGACATTGTATGCTAAATGCCAACAGCGTATGCTAAATGCCGACAGCTCATGCTAAATACCGACATTGTATGCTAAATGCCAACAGCGTATGCTAAATGCCGACGGCGTATGCTAAATGCCGACGGCGTATGCTAAATGCCGACAGCGTATGCTAAATGCCAACAGTGTATGCTAAATGCCAACAGCGTATGCTAAATGCCGACATTGTATGCTAAATGCCAACAGCGTATGCTAAATGCCGAGGGCGTATGCTAAATGCCAACAGCATATCTTAAATGCCGACATTGTATGCTAAATGCCAACAGCGTATGCTAAATGCTGACGGCGTATGCTAAATGCCAACAGCGTATGCTAAATGTTGACAAACATTGTATGCTAAATGCCGACATTGTATGCTAACGTATGCTAAATGCTGACAGCGTATGCTAAATGCCGACAGCCTACGCTAAATATCGCCAGACATCGTATGCTAAATGCCGACAGCGTATGCTAAATGCCGACAGCGTATGCTAAATGCCAACGGCGTATGCTAAATGCCAACAGCGTATGCTAAATGCCGACGGCGTATGCTAAATGTTGACGGCGTATGCTAAATGCCAACAGCGTATGCTAAATGCCGTGCTCTTGCAAATGAATAACATTCTTTCAAACTGCTGCCATATAGTGCTCTAGACCCGTGCACGCTCCTGAGCTTGCGCTCCTGCTTTTCCACAACAAATAACAAGAAAATGAAGACAGTTAACAGAAGTAAATTAGAAAAATGTTTAAAATCACATGCTCTATCTGAATCACGAAAGAAACATTTTGGTTTCATGTCCTTTAAAAAAATAATATTTTAATAATGAATAAAAGCAGCTCATAAAAATTAGAAACAATGCTCAAGACGTTTTAATTGGTTGCAGACATTTTCAATAGCAATTAAAGCCTTTTCCATAAATCAGTGTTTGTAAAGCATTGTGGGTAAAAATGTTTACTGTCCCTATAAGTGGAACCAGGAAAAGGAAAGTGCAAATTACTGAATGGTATGAACAGGTTTGCTTTGTAGGTGATCACAGTTATTATGCACAGGAACAACGCAATCACATTTCTTGCCCCTTTATAATGCACTCGGGTTTCATCAAATGCATGTTCTAATTTATTAGAGCAAGTGATTTTTGGATTGGATCACCGCCATTTTCCATGATCAGCAGTTGTATGTGGCTCCTGAGTAGTTTAATTATGTGTTTTACCTCTTTTTGTACTAACACAATACTTGCATAAAGGTCCCTATATAAAACAGTCCCTGTATTAAACAGTTCCTATATAAGAACATTTCCTGTCCCTATATAATATAGACCATGTATAAAACACATCCAGTATAAAACAGTCCCTGTATTAAAGGGCCACTAAACCCAAAATCTTTATTTCATGATTCAGATAGAACATACAAATTTAAACAACATTACAATTTACTTCTATTATTTATTTTGCTTCATTTTTTAGATATCCTTATTTGAAGAAAAAGCAATGCACATGGGTGAGCCAATCACATGAGGCTTCTATGTGCAGCAACCAATCAGCAGCTACTGAGCATATCTAGATATGCTTTTCAGCAAAGAATATCAAGAGAATAAAACAAATTAGATAATAGAAGTAAATTAGAAAGATGTTTAAAAATGCATTCTCTTTCTAAATCATGAAAGAAAAAATGTGGGTATCATGGCCCTTTAAACACTCAATATATAACATATTTCTGTATGAAACAGTCCCTGTTTAAAACACTGCCTGTATAAAAAAGTCCCTGTATAAAACAGTCCCTATATAAACAGTCCCTATATAAAACATTCCCTATATTAGACTATCCCTATATAAAACAACCCATGTATAAAACACTCCCTAAGTAATATTATACATATGTAAAACAGTCCCTAAATAAAATGGATCCTGTAAAACCAGTTCCTATATGAAACCGTCCCTTTTATAAAATAGTCGCTATATGAAACAGTCCTATATAAAGCAGTCCTTGTATAAACTCCCTAAGTAAAAAAGCCTTGATGTAAAACAATCCCTATATAAAGTAAAACAGCCCCTATATAAAAAGACCCTGTATTTAACAGTCCTTATATAAAACAGTCCTCTATAATATATGCACAAAAATACATTTTTAAAACACTTGAAGAGTAAAGAAAAATGAGATGAGATCGTCAGCTTTGAAATAATGAGGCGATTTACTTCACAAGCACAATAGACTCGTTATGAATTCTGTGTGCTGTGTTCTCGTCTCTTGTGAGACTGTTCTCATTCTATGCAGTACCACTACTTTACAGACAACTACAAGAATGTATTTGACCCTTACGCAAGCACATTTCCTAAGTGTGCTGGCTGTTATGACATATCACAAATCTGTACCCCCCAAATTTGTACCCCCCAGACATACTAGCGTCCATTAACCAAGCCCATGGTATGTAATTTTTAGTCTTTGGCTCATTATTTTAGATAATGTATATGCTCTTTGTAATATATTATTTTGTATTAAATGTTTGACTATATTTTTTCTTATACGCAACAGGAAGGAGAACGCCCAGTAAGCATAATGTCAGAAAGAAGCGAATTTATTTTCTACCAAAAGGCGTTTTCCTCCGGAACTTCTTCATTTAGATTTGAGTCATCAATGAAACCGGATTATTACCTCGCATTCCAAGAGGAGGATAATAAGCAAAAACTGGTTTTAAAGTATTGTCCTCAAGGCGTTTTTAATGAAGCAATAAAATTAATAATCATATAAAAATGTATCACAATATTTAAACTCAAATACTACAAAGAAACTGCTGTATTAGCTGAAACAAAGGCTAACAATTAAAACAAATTTTACACGAAAATGTCACTAAAATGTCTCTTGGCTATACAGAAATTAGCAGGAAATATATTTTTGTCATACTACTGTATTAATGCATATTGGCTGACAGGGACATCTCACTCTGTTGTATTGTCAATACGACAAGTCAGCAAGATAAAGTGAAAGTTTATTCAGCATTGGGGTGACAGTTTCTAAAAGAAATAAGATTGTTGTCAAAATGGCAAGCGTGTGTGATTCTTTATCACTGTACATAAATAGTGACATACGATTACAAAACAAATCTAAATTTTCAAATACAATTTTTTTTGGAAATACAATTTTTTTTAGAATACAAATCTTTAATTACAAATACAATATTTTTTTTCTGGAAGTACAACCTTCATTTTTTGAAATTACAATAAAGTTTTTATCTTTTGGAAGTACAATTATTTATTTTTATTTTTTTGGAATTACACTAGTATGTGTCAAAACTAGGGATGGGCGAATGTTTCTAAAAATTAGAAATTTAAAACGAATTTTGATACATTCGTTCGTTTGAATCGAATTTCGAATGTTTATATAACATTCTAACATAATAGAATGTTTAGCTATGTATTCATTCAATTTCGAAATGTAATATTCGAATTCGAATGTGACATTCGAATTCGAATATGACATTCAAATTTGAAATAGTATTTCTAGTCTACAACTGTGTTTAATGAATGTAATATTCGAATTTGAATGCTACATTTGAATTCGAATGTCACATTCGAATTTGAAATAGTATTTCTAGTCTAATACTGTGTTTTATAAATGTAATATTCGAATTTGAATGTGACATTCGAATGTAACAGTCGAATTCAAATGTGACATTCGAATTCGAATGTGATATTCGAAAACTGTAAATAACATTCGATAATAGAATTTTTAAGAATATTCGTTCTTATCAACATTCTATTATGTAAATCGAATTTCTACAATAACACTCGTTCTAACATTCAAATTTGGATATAATCACATTCGCCCATCCCTAGTCAAAAAACTGTCAAAAATAAATCTAGTTCCCATTTTGCTAAAGGACTTGTAATGTCACAGCAGTTTGCCTGGGAACTAGCTGCTCTTTTGCATTCAATTAAATGTGGAGAAATGGCTGATAATCCCAGCACATCAACATATCAAGTGAACATTTTAACATTTATCATGTAACATACAACAATGATTTAACTTGCCAGAAGTGATTATTGTCATTTGCATAATACAACACAATACAGAGGAATATTGATTTTGATGTTTTAATTACAGTTTTTATGGTAGCAGCAAAACTCACTATAGCATGTGGTCTTCTTTCAGAGTATGTTTTTTATGTTTTACCATACAACATGCTTTAACTTGCCCAAAGTGCTTTCTCTGCCTCGCTTTATACAATAATGTACTAAGGAGTATTGATTTTGATGATTTAATTGCAGCTTTTATATTAGCAGCTTTTCTACCCTCTTCCTATATTAGGGGGTCTTCTAAGCTTATATATTTATTTGAAGTGACATCATAATTATTTAATTCTTTATCAATTAAAATAAAACCGTATTCTAATACTAATTCATTATTTATTTAGCTTGCTTTTGCCAATCAGCAGCGCTAATTGTACATGCGGCACTTTTACTATCGGCTAGATTTGGAGTTTTGTCGGTAACGATCCGAAAAACTAACGCCGGCTTTTTTCTGGCCGCACCATAAAAATAACTCTGGTATCGAGAGTCCACATAAAGGCTGCGTTAGGCTCCAAAAAAGGAGCGTAGAGCATTTTTAACGCAGCTTCAACTCTCGATACCAGAGTTGCTTACGCAAGCGGCCAGCTTCAAAAACGTGCTCGTGCACGATTCTCCCATAGGAAACAATGGGGCTGTTTGAGCTGAAAAAAAACCTAACACCTGCAAAAAAGCCGCGTTCAGCTCTTAATGCAGCCCCATTGTTTGCTATGGGGAAACACTTCTACGTCTGCACCTAACACCCTAACATGTACCCCGAGTCTAAACACCCCTAACCTTACACTTATTAACCCCTAATCTGCCGCCCCCGCTATCGCTGACCCCTGCATATTATTTTTAACCCCTAATCTGCCGCTCCGTAAACCGCCGCTACTTACATTATCCCTATGTACCCCTAATCTGCTGCCCTAACATCGCCGACCCCTATATTATATTTATTAACCCCTAATCTGCCCCCCACGTCGCCTCCACCTGCCTACACTTATTAACCCCTAATCTGCCGACCGGACCTGAGCGCTACTATAATAAAGTTATTAACCCCTAATCCGCCTCACTAACCCTATAATAAATAGTATTAACCCCTAATCTGCCCTCCCTAACATCGCCGACACCTAACTTCAATTATTAACCCCTAATCTGCCGACCGGAGCTCACCGCTATTCTAATAAATGGATTAACCCCTAAAGCTAAGTCTAACCCTAACACTAACACCCCCCTAACTTAAATATAATTTAAATCTAACGAAATTAATTATCTCTTATTAAATAAATTATTCCTATTTAAAGCTAAATACTTACCTGTAAAATAAATCCTAATATAGCTACAATATAAATTATAATTATATTATAGCTATTTTAGGATTAATATTTATTTTACAGGTAACTTTGTATTTATTTTAACCAGGTACAATAGCTATTAAATAGTTAAGAACTATTTAATAGCTAAAATAGTTAAAATAATTACAAATTTACCTGTAAAAGAAATCCTAACCTAAGTTACAATTAAACCTAACACTATACTATCAATAAATTAATTAAATAAACTACCTACAATTACCTACAATTAACTTAACACTACACTATCAATAAATTAATTAAATAAACTACCTACAATTAACCTAACACTACACTATCAATAAATTAATTAAATACAATTCCTACAAATAAATACAAATAAATAAACTTGCTAAAGTACAAAAAATAAAAAAGAACTAAGTTACAAAAAATAAAAAAATATCTACAAACATAAGAAAAATATTACAATTTTAAACTAATTACACCTACTCTAAGCCCCCTAATAAAACAACAAAGCCCCCCAAAATAAAAAAATGCCCTACCCTATTCTAAATTACTAAAGTTAAAAGCTCTTTTACCTTACCAGCCCTGAACAGGGCCCTTTGCGGGGCATGCCCCAAGAAGTTCAGCTCTTTTTCCTGTAAAAAAAAACATACAATACCCCCCCAACATTACAACCCACCACCCACATACCCCTAATCTAACCCAAACCCACTTTAAATAAACCTAACACTAAGCCCCTGAAGATCATCCTACCTTGTCTTCACCTCACCAGGTATCACCGATCCGTCCTGGCTCCAAAATCTTCATCCAACCCAAGCGGGGGTTGGCGATCCATCATCCGGTGCCTGAAGAGGTCCAGAAGAGACTCCAAAGTCTTCATCCTATCCGGGAAGAAGAGGCGATCCGGACCGGCAACCATCTTGATCCAAGCGGCATCTTCTATCTTCATCCGATGACGACCGGCTCCATCCTGAAGACCTCCACCGCGGACCCATCTTCTTCCGGCGACGTCCAACTGCAGAATGACGGTTCCTTTAAGGGACGTCATCCAAGATGGCGTCGCTCGAATTCCGATTGGCTGATAGGATTCTATCAGCCAATCGGAATTAAGGTAGGAATATTCTGATTGGCTGATGGAATCAGCCAATCAGAATCAAGTTCAATCCGATTGGCTGATCATATCAGCCAATCAGATTGAGCTTGCATTCTATTGGCTGATCGGAACAGCCAATAGAATGCGAGCTCAATCTGATTGGCTGATTGGATCAGCCAATCGGATTGAACTTGATTCTGATTGGCTGATTCCATCAGCCAATCAGAATATTCCTACCTTAATTCCGATTGGCTGATAGAATCCTATCAGCCAATCGGAATTCGAGGGACGCCATCTTGGATGACGTCCCTTAAAGGAACCGTCATTCTGCAGTTGGACGTCGCCGGAAGAAGATGGGTCCGCGGTGGAGGTCTTCAGGATGGAGCCGGTCGTCATCGGATGAAGATAGAAGATGCCGCTTGGATCAAGATGGTTGCCGGTCCGGAGCGCCTTTTCTTCCCGGATAGGATGAAGACTTTGGAGCCTCTTCTGGACCTCTTCAGGCACCGGATGATGGATCGCCAGCCCCCGCTTGGGTTGGATGAAGATTTTGGAGCCAGGACGGATCGGTGATACCTGGTGAGGTGAAGACAAGGTAGGATGATCTTCAGGGGCTTAGTGTTAGGTTTATTTAAGGGGGGTTTGGGTTAGATTAGGGGTATGTGGGTGGTGGGTTGTAATGTTGGGGGGGGTATTGTATGTTTTTTTTTTACAGGCAAAAGAGCTGAACTTCTTGGGGCATGCCCCGCAAAGGGCCCTGTTCAGGGCTGGTAAGGTAAAAGAGCTTTTAACTTTAGTAATT
This sequence comes from Bombina bombina, assembly GCF_027579735.1. Taxonomy (NCBI): domain Eukaryota; kingdom Metazoa; phylum Chordata; class Amphibia; order Anura; family Bombinatoridae; genus Bombina; species Bombina bombina. The sequence goes on from NC_069506.1 coordinate 38,547,811, forward strand.
TAGAATAGGGTAGGGCATTTTTTATTTTGGGGGGCTTTGTTGTTTTATTAGGGGGCTTAGAGTAGGTGTAATTAGTTTAAAATTGTTGTAATATTTTTCTTATGTTTGTAGATATTTTTTTATTTTTTGTAACTTAGTTCTTTTTTATTTATTTGTATTTATTTGTAGGAATTGTATTTAATTAATTTATTGATAGTGTAGTGTTAGGTTAATTGTAGGTAGTTTATTTAATTAATTTATTGATAGTGTAGTGTTAGGTTAATTGTAGGTAGTTTATTTAATTAATTTATTGATAGTGTAGTGTTAGGTTAATTGTAGGTAATTGTAGGTATTTTATTAATTAATTTATTGATAGTATAGTGTTAGTTTTAATTGTAACTTACAGGTAAATTTGTAATTATTTTAACTATTTTAGCTATTAAATAGTTCTTAACTATTTAATAGCTATTGTACCTGGTTAAAATAAATACATAAATAATATATAAATATTAATCCTAAAATAGCTACAATATAATTATAATTTATATTGTAGCTATATTAGGATTTATTTTACAGGTAAGTATTTAGCTTTAAATAGGAATAATTTATTTAATAAGAGTTAATTTATTTCGTTAGATTTAAATTATATTTAACTTAGGGGGTGTTAGTGTTAGGGTTAGAGTTAGCTTTAGGGGTTAATCCATTTATTAGAATAGCGGTGAGCTCCGGTCGGCAGATTAGGGGTTAATAATTGAAGTTAGGTGTTGGCGATGTTAGGGAGGGCAGATTAGGGGTTAATACTATTTATTATAGGGTTAGTGAGGCGGATTAGGGGTTAATAACTTTATTATAGTAGCCCTCAGGTCCGCTCGGCAGATTAGGGGTTAATAAGTGTAGGCAGGTGGAGGCGACGTTGTGGGGGGCAGATTAGGGGTTAATAAATATAATATAGGGGTCGGCGGTGTTAGGGGCAGCAGATTAGGGGTACATAAGGATAACGTAGGTGGCGGCGCTTTGCGGTCGGCAGATTAGGGGTTAATAAGTGTAGGCAGGTGGAGGCGACATTGTGGGGGGCAGATAAGGGGTTAATAAATATAATATAGGGGTCGGCGGTGTTAGGGGCAGCAGATTAGGGGTACATAAGGATAACGTAGGTGGCGGTCGGCAGATTAGGGGTTAAAAAAATTATTCGAGTGTCGGCGATGTGGGGGGACCTCGGTTTAGGGGTACATAGGTAGTTTATGGGTGTTAGTGTACTTTAGAGTACAGTAGTTAAGAGCTTTATGTCTAACGCTCACTTCAGACACGACTCTAAATACCGGAGTTAGAAAGATCCCATTGAAAAGATAGGATACGCAATTGACGTAAGGGGATCTGCGGTATGGAAAAGTCACGGCTGAAAAGTGAGCGTTAGACCCTATTTTGAGTGACTCCAAATACCGGCGGTAGCCTAAAACCAGCGTTAGGAGCCTCTAACGCTGGTTTTCCCGGCTAACGCCAAACTCTAAATCTAGGCCTATGTGTTTAACCCTTTTGCAGGGTTGATAGTTGTAAAATGACATGCCCTAACAGATAATCACAATCAATATTCCTTAGTATACATTATTATTATAAACCAAGGCAGAATAAGCACTTTGGGCAAACTGTGATTAAAACATAAGAAACAATATTCCTCTGTATAGTGTTATGTAAAAGAGCATAATCACTTCTGGCAAGTTAAGCCATGTAACTATGTTACATGATAAATGATAAAACATTTACCTGAGATGTTGATGTTCTAGGATTGTCAGCAATTTCTCCACATTTAAAGCTAGATTATCAGTGGAGTAGTAATTTTTTCCCTTGCTCGCGCGTTAACTCTGCCTGAAGTAAAGACCCTGCTCTGATCCAATCAGCAGCACTAATTGTACATGCAGCACTTCTACTGTGTATTTAAACCCTTTGCAGGGTAAATAGTCATAAAATGACATGCTCTAACAGATAATCAAAATCAATATTGCTTATTAGTACATTATTATAATAAAGCAAGGCAGAATAAGCACTTTGGGCAAACTGTAATTAAAACATCAAAACTTGCATTTGTTTCAAACACTGGTGGATGTAAATAATTTAAATATTATTTGACATTAAAGACATTTTATAATACTGAATGAATCTGTGAAACATCCAGAAATTACTGATATAGAGAGAACATCTAATCAATCTATAACATTTACTTATGAGGATCATTGTTTGGAACAAATACAAGATGATTTATTATTGGAACTATTCGTTGCTGAAGGTTTAGATGTTGTAAATAAACATACAGGTTTTCTCCAAAATCAGTATTCTATCCAACTCATGTAAGCGGGGAAATACTATAGAATTTTCAAGAAAGAGTGGAACAGGATTTAGTGGAATTATTTAGAGCACCAAACCGTTCCCCTTTCATTTTAACCCTAGGGGAAAGAAAGGCCTTAAATGGCTTTAGAGACAACAGTGATCTGATTATCAAAATGGCGGATAAGGGGGGCTGTGTGGTGGAGTAGAGAAGCCTACATTAAAGAGGTCATGTGTCAGCTAGATGATGAATCACAGTATTTGAAATTAAGTTTTAATCTTCTAAATAGATTTTAAACAGAATTGAGAATTTTGCTCGATGAGGGGTTTATATGTTGGACATTTGTATCAACAAACGGTTGATTTTCTCTATGTACAGAAAACAGTATTGCCCATATGTCATATTTTACCAAATGTTCACAAATCTTTGGTTGAAATCAAAGGGAGACCAATTATATCGGGCATAGGCTCCTTATGTGAGCTTTTGTCCCAGTGGCTTGATCGCATTTTACAACCTTTAGTACTATCTTTAAAAAGTTATTTGCAAGACACTAAACATCTACAGATGTTATTGAAGAATGTTGAACGGAGAGAAGGTTATTCTTGGCTTACTATTGATGTATCCTCCCTATACTCTAGTATACAACACAAATTTGAACTTCAGGCTTTGAAACATAATTTGACACACTTCACTAATTATAGTGAGGACTTTCAAGCATATATTTTGCAAGTAACTGAATTTCTATTGTCATACAACTGTTTTCCTTTGAAGAGGATTTCTATCTCCAGAGACGTGGTACGCCAATGGGGGCACAATTTGTCCCCTCCTATGCGAACCTATCCACGTCTTTGGAGATATAAATCCCTTCAGTGATTGTATAGCTTTCTATGGAAGATACATTGACAACCTGATCGTGATTTGGAAAGGTGATGATGATACACAAATAGATATATTTATGAATTACATTAAAAACAATGCGCTAGGGATAAACTTCACCATGCAGCATCATACTACAAAAATAGATTTTCAAGATATAACATTATATTCTTCCACACATACAAGCAGGGTAAACACCACCCTGTATAGGAAACCAATTTCTGGAAATGCAGCATGGCAAGAATTGCCACCCATACCATATCCCCTATGCCATAGCTAAGGTACAGTTGATGAGAGTTAAAAGGAATTGCACTGAGGAAGTTGAATATGTTAGACAAACTGAACTTCTTATTAAAAGAGAGAGGATACTCTGAAAGAGATATAAATAAAGCAAAAGATGAAGTAGATCTTATGGACAGGAAGACACTTGTACATAACACATCTAAAAGGAACACAATGAAACAGACTGAAGGAGTTACTTTATAACTGAGTACTCTAGTTAATATGAATAATATGTAAGATATTGAGGAAACATTTTCCGATACTATCAGCAGATGATGGTTTAAGGGATGTTGTTAAAAATGGCTGCACATTGACTGAGGGCGGAGCTAGCCTGCACCAAGATGGCTGCAGGACCTTAGAGCTCCGTTGTGAGGTCGGCTAATTAATCATAATAAGAACGAAGAAAAGACTCAAATGCCCTGAAAATCAGTGCCTTAGACAGCTGAACACCCGCTGAGCACTATTACCTAAAATAGGAGCAGCATCACTGACCGTTCATAGAAGGCCGCCACGGATAGGAGCGGCGGACCGCATGGCATAGCACCATAATATCACTGTGAATTCAGCTGCCTAACCCCGCGACCGCGGCTACAAATGTGAGCAAGTGACAGACGCCAACCGGACCAGCAGCACAACACTCGGCAGATCCTTTGCCCGCAGCGGAATCGGATGAGATTAAAGAGACACGCCTGCCTGAGTAAGTGCTCTCACCACAATACCACAACATGGCTGACACCTTCAATAAATGTTATAATCTTTTTTGACTCACAGTAATAACCACAACTACAGGGGGTATGCAAACTTGGCCCAATAACATAATGGTCACTATATACAACGGATGTGTATTATAAAACGCGCAATAGGCTTCAGATGCCACATTATGATTTTTACTAGGCCCTTACTCTATGATGAAGCTGCGCAATAAAACTGAGAGCTAAGACTTCATACTCTGGACACCAAACTACTTCCTACAGGATTATTACTAAGAGAGGATAAGTGACCATATAAACTGTTTTACTTTTATATCCACATCTCTCTGTATCTGTTTACACGTGGTCCGGAGTTCAAATAATCTAATTACTACCGAGGTGGACACCCCAGCCACTTTTATAAAAGTATATTTTAGCAGCGGCGGGGTATCAAATCTCTCCCCACATTCTGCAGTTTCATGGCTTCCAGAAAGGGCCCTAGATCTGAGAAACCCAGCAAGGGTCCAGCACCTGTAACACCAACAGTTCACTCCTTTTTTAAGAATATGGAAAATCCTTCACCAAATTCTTCCCCTAAAGCACACGAGTCAGCTACCCACCATCCTCCAGCAGACACCCAAACAGGGGACAACACCACTTTAACAAAGGCAGATATAATGGCACTCCCATCAAAGGAGGACTTTACCAATTTTATTACCCAAGTGAGTGCTATGATTAAAGTGAGCCTTTCGGAGGTCAAGAAAGAAATAACAGACATTGGCAACAGAATCATGCACCTAGAGGAAGACTTAGAACAAACTGACAGAATCTTAGACCAGCAGATACGCCATTCTACTCAAAATTCTACCTTAATCCAGCAACTACAAGACCAGGTTGAAGACCTGGATAATAGAGGCAGACGTCAAAACATCAGGATCAGAGGGATACCAGAGACCATTAAAACCGCTGAACTGTTACCCTACCTTCAGAGACTGTTTAATGATCTGACAAGATCCGATAGCCAAGACAGGAGCCCTACAGAATTCCAGCTAGACAGATTCCACCGGGCCCTTAGGCCTACTCCTAAGGATAATGCCCCCCCCCCGCGAGATGTCATCCTCAGATTCACTAGCTTCAAAGAAAAGGAAAACATATTGTCTGCAGCCAGGAAAAAATCACCTATATCTTTCGAAGGCCACCCCCTTCAGTTTTTTGCCGATCTCAGCCAAATGACTTTAACTAAGAGGAGAGAACTTAAACCCCTGACTACGCGTCTGAGGGAGATGAAGATCCCTTATCGTTGGGGGTTCCCCTTCTGCTTGAAAGTCATAAGAGACAATTCCACTATTACATACAGAACAATTGAAGACCTTGAAGATTTTTGTTCTCAACTGGGGATTAAACCTCCTGAGTTACTCATTAATCAAGATTCTGCCCCGGAAACCCAGGAACAGAGACCACAACGTCAGGAATGGAGCAGAGCAACCCATCACAAACGAAGTAAAATGACCGATAGCAACCGGCCCACATCCAAAGATGGGACCACTTGAGAACTTGCTTGGACAGGTTATATGCTTTATCCACAGAGGTCATCCCGAAATATTTTGACAGCCTCTCTTGCTACTTATCATAGCTGTGGATAAGGAAACTAGTTATGATGAGCATTCAATGACTGACTAACATTGTGCTGGTACAATCACCAGGACAAACGATTCTAGCATGCTTAATTTAAATTTTTTTTTTTTAAATTAGTAGCCATTGAGCCTGTAAGGTTTTAGTTCAGACAAAGATAAAAACAAAAAGTTTTACTGTTTAATTGTCATATTGTTGCTTTTCTAACGGTATATATGTGCCAACATGCCGACCTGCTACCACAAGTAGTAGCAGTCACTTTTCCCTCCATAAGGAATCCCCTCAGGAGATTCAGTTGTTCCTTTTTTCTTTTTATTTTCTGTTTTCTTGTTTAAGATTTTTAGAGGTTACAATGCTGAGCCTTAATGTTTATGTTGTATTTCAAGATGTTTTGTTAACTTGTTTCTTTCACCATTTCAGCACTGTTCTTGAATTAAACGTTCTCTTGCACATCCCCTCCCTTCCCCCTATGCCCCGCTCCGCCTGGGCTCATAAGGGCGCTGAGATCTTCGGTCACCAGGTAAGCCTTACCAGATTCCACTGGATATTCCCTGATACTAAACCCCACACATATGGCTGCCCACACACTTAAAATAGTCACACAAAATGCTAAAGGGTTAAATTCACCCACTAAACGATCTGTAGCCTTAGCATGGTTTAAGAAATTAAAGGCGGACGTGATCTTTGTACAGGAGACCCACTTCCCCAAAGATTCCCCTCCCAATTTTCTAAACAGAGACTACCCGACAGGATACTTTGCTCATAACACAAAAAAGGCTGGGGGGGTGGGGATTCTATTCCACAGAAACATCCCTTTTCAGATCAGAAAAATGGAAGCTGATCCAGGAGGTAGATGGATAATAGTCACAGGCTTTCTATACAACCGCCCAATCACCCTAACCAATATTTACGCCCCAAATACTAGACAAACTAAATTTTTCCGCAACATTCAGCGATTGATACTAGCAAATCAGACAGGGCCCTTAATATTAGCAGGGGACTACAATCTAGCACTTGACCCAACACTCGACTGCTCCTCGGGACGGAGTTGTGCCCCCTCCAAGACACTGTCGGACACAATATCCCTACTTCAACAACTGGCACTAGTAGACACATGGAGAACAAAACATCCCTCCCAGCATACATACACCTTCTTTTCAAATCCCCATAGAACATATTCCCGCATCGACTACATCTTTGTCGACCAACTCATGTACGAAATGGTCCTTGATGCGGATATATCACCAACTACTTGGTCAGACCACGCCATGGTTTCCTTGAATTTAAAATGGTCAGAGACCCCGCTATCTCCTTTTACGTGGAGACTAGATGAGTCCTTACTTAAAAATAAAGCCATAACTAAACAGCTCGCAGAAACTATAGAAGAGTACTTCAGACTCAATAACATAGACGAAATTTCACCACACACTCTATGGGAAGCCCATAAAACCGTGTTGAGAGGGGAGCTTATCAAACTTAAAGCTAGACAAAGAAAGCAGTATAGAACTAGTCACAATAATGTCTTGGAAGCCATACGCTCCTTGGAAAGGCAACATCAGGCAAACCCTAGAGATATCTCTATCTCTATACAGCTCAGACAGTACAGAAATGAACTGAATCAACTATTATATGCAGAAGCCCAGACAAAAGCGTTCTTTCTTAAGAAACTTTATCTGGCTAGATCAAACAAGATTGGCCCCTCTCTCACTAAAACCCTCAAGGAGCGCAAACTTAACTCATATATTCACAAAATTATAGACGAGGCAGGGAGCCAGGCAGTGAGTAGCTGGTCGATTGCTGAGAAATTCCAGAAATATTACGGCAATCTTTATAATCTCCCCCCACCACAATTAGCGAATACTCCTCATATAACTGAACAATATATTGTAGATGCTAAGCTCCCAAACATACCTAAAGAAATGGCTGAGGCGTAGATAACCCTATCTCAATTCAGGAGGTACTTGCAGCCATCAAATCCTTGCCCTCCCATAAAAGCCTGGGCCCTGACGGCTTTTCCAATTTGTACTATAAGCAATTTAGCAACCTACTGACTCCCCACTTGACCTCCTTATTCCGCTCTATTGACGAAGATACACAATGGTCTAAGTGTTCCTTAGAGGCACACATATCGGTGATACCCAAACCCGGTAAAGATCCCACGATAGTGAGTAACTACAGACCAATCTCTCTATTGAATTCTGACCTGAACATATACACCAAAATCCTGGCCACTCGCATTAACCAAATACTTCCACAAATTATCCACGCTGACCAGTTAGGTTTCATACCAAAAAGAGAAGCCCGGGATAACACTGTTAGAGTTTTGCAGCTGATTGAACAGTCCAGCCGGTCTGACATTCCCACTATTCTAATCTCTACGGACGCAGAAAAAGCGTTTGACCGGCTGGACTGGAACTTTCTGAAACATAGCTTGACAGGTTTTGGCATTGGTCCAGTTATGACTCACAGAATCTTTAGTTTGTACACATACCCCACAGCAAAGGTTAGAGCGAATGGGACTCTGTCGGATGGTTTCCCCATACGAAACGGCACAAGGCAGGGGTGTCCCCTCTCCCCTCTTCTATTTGCCATATCTATAGAGGTACTCGCGTCCCACATCAGAAACAACCCTAAGATAACCGGCATACAACTAGGTACCAATACACACAAACTCACTTTATATGCAGATGACGTTCTCACTTTGCTCACCAAACCCACTGACTCCTTGCCTCATTTACTTGAGGAGTTTGAAACATTTAGTAAGCACTCTAATTTTCTAATAAACACCCATAAATCTGAAATCCTTAATATAAATATGAAAAAAAGAGAGTTTGAGGCCTTACAACTCCATTGCCCATACAAGCTCTTACACGACAAAATCAAATACCTAGGGATAAATTTGACCCCATCTGTGGATAAAATATTCAAACACAATTATCTACCCCTTTTAAAGAAAATAAGGAAGGACTTTGACACCTGGCAAAATAAACCCATATCTTGGTGGGGCAGGATCCAATCGGTCAAGATGACCACTCTCCCCCAGATTCTATATATTCTTCAAGCCGCTCCGATCCACTTACCTGAAACATACCTGACACAACTCCAATCACTGATAAATAAATTCATCTGGGGGAGTATCAAACCCCGTATTAGCAAAAGAGTCCTTGTTAAGCCACTGGGGGAGGGGGGTATGGGGGTCCCCTGCATCTCTCACTACTACAAAGCAATGATACTGCAGAGGATCTGGGAATGGCACGACCGTTCATCCATGAAAATTTGGGCCACTATTGACTCTCACTTGCTAGACACTGGTTTCATAGGCCCACTCTGTTGGATCAAACATAATTGCAGACCCGCACACGCTAGGACATCTATGATACACTCGCATATCTTTCGGACATGGGACTCAATTAGGACCAAACATAAAGGTATATCCACTTTTGTTTCACCAATGACCCCAGTGCCAATTAATGCAGAACTTAGTGGTGGAATAATACCCTCAGAAGCAGGGCATATAGACATAAATCAGACAATACCGTTCACATGCCTGACTGACAGGGGTAATCTAAAACCTAGATCACAATTGAAAGACACTAAAGGAGGAGTTTTCTCCCATTGGTTAAAGCATGCACAGTTGTCTCACTTATTGAGCTCCTCACCCTACAAGAGAGACCTCCTGAGAGATATGTCACATTTTGAGCGCCTATGTTTTGAAGGGACAGTACCCAGAGGATCTCTATCGATTACCAAAAAACTCCTAGACGCTACCCTTAAATTACCCCCGTCATCTTACGTATCTCAATGGCCTGTGGATCTTGGACTATCGGTATCCAAAGAACAATGGGAAAACATATTCTACCAATCCTCTAAATCATCATCCTCCCCCAGGGTTTTAGAAATGAATCACAAAATATTGTACCGTTGGTACCTCACCCCAGACAGACTTAAACGAATCTATCCCAATACCAACGCGACATGCTGGAGGGGCTGTGGGTCTCCTGGCACAATGGCCCACATTTGGTGGCACTGTCCTAAATTACTCCCCTTTTGGAGAGACATAACGACATATCTAAAACAGGTTTTGGGAGACCACTTCTGCCTTTCTCCTCTCACTGCCTTATTTAGCTTTAGACCGGATAAAGGGTGTAAAATTAAATGGAAGCTCCTCCAATACTGTTTAAATAGCGCTAGATTGCTTATTGCCCGTAGATGGAAATCTCCAGATGTGCCGACTGTGCAAGAGTGGCTACACAATACATCTGAACTTCTCCTAGTGGAGGAATACTCATATTACAAAAATAACTGCCTGCCCCTATTCCACAACATTAAATTTTACTGGGAAACCCTACTCCACTCACATATTACCTTAGATCATTAAGAATTAATTGACAAACGACCCTAGCCCAGACGGACCCCCCCCCTCCTTCCTCTTCTTTTCCTCCCCCCCGCCCCCCCCCCCCCCTTATTTCAAATCTTTTGTCCTAAGCTGAAACGGTTATTATAATGTTTTATTTTAGATTGTTTGTTTTGATTAGGATGGAATAACATTACTTTTAAGGTATGATGTGAATACCCATCTAAAAAGGAATGCATACCTTCTACCTACCGGATAAGTATGGGTCCTTCTTGCCAACTTATCAACAGACTTTCATTCACCCAATTTACAAAATCCCATTTGTTGTATGAAGGTAGGACTTTTTATTTTATTTTATTTTACACTATGTCTATTCCATCCAATAGAGTTATATCTACAATATCCCCACGCATTTTATTTTTGACATTAGGGGCCCAAGAGAGGTCCTCAATACTGAAGTTAGGGGTAAAAAAGAGGAATATCACTTAGTACCTGAAAATATGTATGCACAGCATTATTTGTACTTTTCTTTAGTTACATGTATTACAGTTACATATTTGTATTGTACATTTCCTCAATAAAAACATGAATAAAAAAAAAAAAAAAATGGCTGCACATTTACTTATAAAGGGGTGCTTCAATAGGTAACATAATCTCCCCTAGTAAACTAAAATGTCACGAGAAAGGAAAGAGCTTGTGGCTAACCAGTAAGGGTATGTTTAAATGTCACTACACCAATTGCAAAGCCTGTACCCACATTGATCAAGGAGAACATTTTTAATCTTTTGTGAATAGCAAGACATTCTCAATACAGTCTTGCGAAAATTGTCGATCCACATTTGTAGTTTATCTTATCTGGTGTACAGTTTGTAGTTTGCAGTACGTAGGATGTACGACTAGAGAAGCACATGATAGGATTAGATAGCATTTACTAGATATTAAGAAAAACAATGCAACATCACTGTTGGCTATACATTTTTATTGAAGTTAATTTATGTAATGTAAATTTAATAAGGTGGAAAATAATAGAAAAAATATACACTCCCAAAAGAGGTGGTGATCGTAATAGATTGTTACTTAAAGGGACATCATACTCATATGCTAAATCACTTAAAACTGATGCAGTATAACTGTAAAAAGCTGACAGGAAAATATCACCTGAGCATCTCTATGTAAAAAAGGAAGATATTTTACCTCACAATTTCTTCAGCTCACCAGAGTAAGTGCTGTGTAAAAGGTTATACTCAGCTGCTGCCTAGCACAGCAGCCAATCAGCATCAGCAGTGCTGAGGTCATGAACTCTTTTACTGTGATCTCATGAGATTTAAATTAACTCTCCTGAGATTTCATAGTAAACTTCCTTAAACTGAATAGGGAAATAAGATGAGTGTGCACGAAAGCTCACTCCCTGCTGCTTAGAAGTCCTTTACAATGGGATGTGGCTACTGACAAATTTTTTAGGTAAAATGTCTTTCTTTTTTACATAGAGATATTCAGGTGATATTTTCTAGTCAGCTTTTTACAGTTATGCTGCATCACTTTCAAGTGTTTCAACATTTGGCTATCATGGCTCTTTAAACGTGAGACTTATTGGATATTTACCCTGGAAACTAGAAAACCGAAAGGTTTTAACTCAGAATTTGATTTGATTAACTTTTTTGGAATGATTGATTTCCTTTTGTTCAATCTTATACAAAATATCACTTTCTAACAGTTAATCATTGTTTAAATATTAAATATTTTTCAGATGTCATTCCACATCTTTTATACAAATTTTAGTGACTTATGTGATAAATACACAGTAATAACTATATTTTTCATTGCTATATTTTGTTTTGCTTTTTTTTTTTATATATTGCTACACTGATATATAAGTTGTCAATACACATATGATTCATTATAATTTTGAAACCAATAATTAGTAACGTCAATAAGAGTTCCATAAGAGTGAGTATTTATATCCATGTCATTATTGGCTTATTACCTAATGATATGTAATTATCATTTATGATTTTTATTTGGTTGTACCAAATACAAAGCTTTTGTTTGATGTAATGATATCCAGTAAAAGTTATTATAAATATATGTAAAGCACTACAATAAGTTATGATATGGATTAATTAGGAGGATAAACAAATTGTGGATATTTCTTCTTTTAAAATAAGCTTGCTTTGTAAATGGCGTAATTACCATCTAGTAATCATGTGATCCCTTTTGTGGACCAATGATGTGAGGTTTGTAGTTTTATATAGAACACGTTAGTTACATATGTTAACATCTATGAATAAGGCATGAGCCAAAACGTGTAAATTGTTTTTTTGCCAATAAAAAAATAAAGAAGTTTTGCAAGGGAGTGCCGATCTATTCATTTTTGTTTGCATTAGAACTTCAAAATCAATATTCTTCTGTAATACTGTATTTATAGTGTTATGCAAAAGAGAATAATCACTTCTAGCATGTTGTATGTTACACGATAAATGTTAAAAAGTTTACCTGAGATGTTGATGTGCTAGGATTGTCGGCCATTTCTCCACATTAGGGCTGGATTACGAGTGGAGCGGTAGTTTGTGCACTTGCTCGGGCGTTAACTCTGTTAGAAATAAGCTTTTTGCATGCCCAAAAAGCTGAAATTTGAATACCACAACATTTTAACGTATTTCATCATAGACTACAATGGAGTGCGAAAAGTTGGGAGAAAAAAACCATCAAGTTGAACAAATCCTACTGCATTTTCTCAAGTGCACTAACCCGACAGGAAATATGAATATTTCACATTCCAGTGTTCTTCACATAGAAGAATATTTTCTAATTATTATTAAATACACATTTTTATATATATATATATATATTTATAACTGATGTGTTGTTGTTTTTTGTAAAACATATATCTATACATATATCTATCTATATATATATATATATACTGTATTATATAGGTATTTATAGGTACAGATGCATATAGGAATATCTGTTTAAAAATAAAAAGTGCATATTCTCCTATGTGAAGAACATTGTAAGGTGAACTATTTACAGTAAATACATAGTTAAAACCATTATTACATTTGAATATTGCATAAATATGGAAAGGGATTCAATGCACTTTGTGTTTGTGTACATATGTATTTATGTGTTTATATATGTCTGTAAATAGACATATATATATATATATATATATATATATATATATATGTACATATTTAGATATTTATGTATTTTTAGCTCTTTGCAGCCTTTTTTTCTAACACCTGAGACCTCATATCTTTTTGAAATTATAACATTTTATTGCAATTTGTTTAAATAATTTTAGCCGCGATAAACCCCTTTTTGCTTACATGCAACAATTAGCGCGCCACTCATAGGGGCCTATTTATGAAATGTCTGTCCGACATGATCCGATCAGCAGATCATGTCAGAACAGACATCGCTGAATGCGGAGAGCAATACGCTCTCCACATTCAGCATTGCACCACCAGCTCTTGTGAACTGCAGGTGCAACTCCGCCCCCTGCAGATTCATGGCCAATCGGCCGCTAGCAGGAGGTGTCAATCAACCCGATCGTATTTGATTGGGTTGATTTCACGCAATCTCTGTCCGCCCCCTCAGAGCAGGCGGACAGGTTATGGAGCATGCTCCATAACTTGTGTTTCTGGCGAATCTGAAGGCTCGCCAGAAACACGGCCCTTTAAGCTACATACGGAGCTTGATAAATGGGCCTCATAATCTAGCTCTTAATTAAAAGCAAAAGAGCAGCTATTTCCCAGGCAAACTACTGAAGTGAATGCTGTCAGATCACAATTACTTTAGCAAAATGGGAACTAGATACATTTTTGACAGTGTTCTGACGCATGCTGGAAGTGTACTTCCAAAAGACAAAAAAAATCGTATTGTATTTTCAAAAGATTCCAAAAAAGAAGACTTCTAAAAAACAAAATTGTACTTCCAAAAAAAACAAAATTGTATTTGTAATTAAAGATTTCTTTTCTAAAAAAAATTATATTTCCAAAAAAAAACAATTTGTATTTGGAAATTTAGAATTGGTTTTGTATGTCATCATTTATGTACAATGATAAAGAATCACACACGCTTGCCTTTTTTACAGCAATCTTATTCCATACTTTTAGATACAGAGCAGGACAAGTCTGACTTTACACTAATAGCGATTAATATTTAGAAACTTCATGCTTGTGGTATTACAAAGACAAACTCCAAATCAATTGATTGGTCTGCACTGAATTAGCAAAACACAGCCAATTGTGCTTACAAAATAACATTTTAATGCTTTTAAAAATGTATTTTTAAACAGATCTTAAAGGGACAGGAAACCCAGTATTTTATTTTATGATTTTGATAGAGCATATAATTTTAAACAACTTTCCAATTTACTTATATTATCAATTTTGCTTTATTCTCTTGTTATCCTTTGCTGAAGGAACAGCATTGCACTACTGACAGCTAGCTGAACACATTTAGTTAGCCAATCACAAGAGACAAATGTGTGCAGGCACCAATCAGCAGCTAGCTCCAACTAGTGTAGGATATGTGCAAATTCTTAATCAACAAAGGATACCAAGAGAACGAAGCACATAGAAGTGGATTTAAAAGTGTCTTAAAATGGCAAGCTCTGAATCATGCAAGTTTAATTTTGACTTTTCTATCCCTTTAAATTCAGGCTGAATTACAATGTACATATAATCATGACCTTAATGTACTTTTAATATATCAGATTACACCAATCAGTGACAATCTTGTTCTTTGAATTTTAATACATGACATATGCAGCTTCTTTATCTTATACCTATGTGTTTTCCCACACAATATCCTGTACCTACAACTGCCAGCAACCACTAAAATCTAGTTTGTAGTGCGTACAGATATTTTTTTCAATACTGATATGTGTAATGCATTTTACTGATATGTGAGTTTGGTAAAAATAAAAATAAGATGTATCTTGTAGACATTTTTTTATCACTTCTTTTAAGTTTTAATAAATTATTTGCAGACTTCCCAACTATCCCTATTTGAGAGGGACAGTCCCTAATTCTAAGCTCTGTCCTCATGTTCCTCTGAGAAAGCCATATGTCCCTATTTACAGGATTTCCCTAAGAGCCTCACCCACAGACTGCCCAAATATGACAATCAACTTGCAGATTAGCCCATTATGTGCCAACTATTCACCATCACAAAACAGTCCCGCCCTCTTCAAACTCCTGAATCCCTAATACTTAGCCAAATTATTGTATATGATGGTTTTGTTTGAAATGATTTATGCAGATCCATGTACTTTTAGTAGCAAACAATATGTATACAACATTAAAAATTAAAACAAATAGTCCTAATGCAGGTTGCAGACATCCCAACCTGCAAAAGCTCATTTCAGGGAGGTGACTTCACCCGCTACTGCGCCGCCACCCCCCCGTTCTCTCCCAGTTATATATTGGACACCTTGAAACCCTAAATAAGATAGAGACTTATCATCAAAGTAGCTTCCCACTAAAGGCACATTAAAAAAAAAACGTAGCTTTATTGCACAACCACATACAACAAACCTATTTTCCAGTGATCGTACGCTTGTTGAATGCTTTAATATTTTAGAATACGAAGTTTAATTACGTGCAGTAAATAAGGTGGTATTTGTGTATTATTTTATTAAAATCAGTGGGGACTTTTTTGTTACTGATGCATGCTTTGAGGGTTCTATAACGTCCAAGCAACTAAAGGCATTCCTTAAAGTGACACTAAACCCAATTTTTTTCTTTCATGATTCAGATAGAGAATACAATTTTAAACAACTTTCCAATTTACTTCTATTACCTAATTTGCTTCATTTTTTAGATATCCTTAGTTGAAGAAAGAGCAATGCACATGGGAGAGCAAATCACATGAGGCATCTATGTACAGCAACCAATCAGCAGCTACTGAGCCTATCTAGATATGCTTTTCAGCTAAAAATATCAAGAGAATGAAGCAAATTAGATAATAGAAGTAAATTAGAAAGTTGTTTAAAACTGCATGCTCTTTCTAAATCATGAAATGAAAAAATTGAGTTTCATGTCTTTTTAAAGAAACACTTTTCCGGATTTGGGTCACATTGGATCATGGTACTTGCAGTTTCAGGGAGATTGCATTCCATTTGCTGCCATCAGGGAGTCGCTATTACAATTAGGGAGATTCCCTGAACTTCAGGGAGACTTGGGATGTCTGGGGTTGTTCTGCTATACTTCAGTATAACAAGAAAATAAATGCTGATTTATGCACAACACAGTTACAGGCTTTATAATGCAATAACAATGAATCATAAATTGCATCATGTGTCCTTTTCCTAAAAATAATTAAGTCATATTATATGACATTGCAAACTTTACTTTAATCTTATTCATTACTCACAAACATATACACAATAACTCACACATATATACACAATAGTTCACAAACATATACACAATAACTCACAAACATGTCCACAATAAATCACACACACATATATATTTATATATACACAGAAAAACTCACACATATATACACAATAGTTCACAAACATATACACAATAACTCACAAACATGTCCACAATAAATCACACACACATATATATATTTATATATACACAGAAAAACTCACACATATATACACAATAGCTCACAAACGTATACACAATAACTCACAAACACATATATATATTTATATATACACAGAAAAACTCACACATATATACACAATAGCTCACAAACATATACACAATAACTCACAAACATGTCCACAATAAATCACACACACATATATATATTTATATATACACAGAAAAACTCACACATATATACACAATAGCTCACAAACATATACACAATAACTCACAAACATATCCACAATAAATCACACACACATATATATTTATATATACACAGAAAAACTCACACATATATACACAATAGCTCACAAACATATACACAATAACTCACAAACATGTCCACAATAAATCACACACACATATATATATTTATATATACACAGAAAAACTCACACATATATACACAATAGCTCACAAACGTATACACAATAACTCACAAACACATATATATATTTATATATACACAGAAAAACTCACACATATATACACAATAGCTCACAAACATATACACAATAACTCACAAACATGTCCACAATAAATCACACACACATATATATATTTATATATACACAGAAAAACTCACACATATATACACAATAGCTCACAAACATATACACAATAACTCACAAACATATCCACAATAAATCACACACACATATATATTTATATATACACAGAAAAACTCACACATATATACACAATAGCTCACAAACATATACACAATAACTCACAAACATGTCCACAATAAATCACACACACATATATATATTTATATATACACAGAAAAACTCACACATATATACACAATAGCTCACAAACATATACACAATAACTCACAAACATATCCACAATAAATCACACACACACATATATATTTATATATACACAGAAAAACTCACACATATATACACAATAGCTCACAAACGTATGCACAATAACTCACAAACATATACACAATAACTCACAAACATACACAATAAATCACACACACATATATAGATTTATGTATACACAGAAAAACTTGCACATATATACACAAAAGCTCACACATGTATACACAATAGCTCACAAACATATAAACAATAACTCACAAACATATAAACAATAAATCACACACACATATATATATATTTAAATATACACAGAAAAACTCACACATATATACACAATAGCTCACAAACATATAAACAATAAATCACACACACATATATATATTTACATATACACAGAAAAACTCACACATATATACACAATAGCTCACAAACATATAAACAATAAATCACACACACATATATATATTTACATATACACAGAAAAACTCGCACATATATACACAAAAGCTCACACATGTATACACAATAGCTCACAAACATATACACAATAACTCACAAACATATAAACAATAAATCACACACACACATATATATATTTATATATACACAGAAAAACTCGCACATATATACACAAAAGCTCATACATGTATACACAATAGCTCACAAACATATACACAATAACTCACACACACAAATATTTATATATATACACACAAAAACTCGCACACGTATACACAAAAACTCACAAATGTACACATTAACTTAAATAAAAAGTGTAACATATAAATCACATATAAAAAATATACCAAAGTAAAATGTGACATAAAAAGTGTATATCAAAAATATACAAATGTAATTTTAGTAAAAATGTATTAAAAAAAGAGGATACCATGTCCAAATTCTTTTTTTTTCATTTTCCACATTTTATCCACAATTCCACCTCATAGAAAATAAGAGAAATAAATAAACAGTAGTGCAATCCTATGTTACTTCTTAATAACTTCAGGCAACTTCACAAGTAGTTATGTGATTTAGAGCTTTATTCATAAAGCTCAAACGTATACAACGTATACATTAAAAACGTTTATTATAAAACCATAAACTGAAGTCACAGCTATGGCACATCAAATAGACAAATATAGGGCATAATAGTGTATAAACCTCAGTTTAAAGGTAATATACAGGGAGTGCAGAATTATTAGGCAAATGAGTATTTTGACCACATCATCCTCTTTATGCATGTTGTCTTACTCCAAGCTGTATAGGCTCGAAAACCTACTACCAATTAAGCATATTAGGTGATGTGCATCTCTGTAATGAGAAGGGGTGTGGTCTAATGACATCAACACCCTATATCAGGTGTGCATAATTATTAGGCAACTTCCTTTCCTTTGGCAAAATGGGTCAAAAGAAGGACTTGACAGGCTCAGAAAAGTCAAAAATAGTGAGATATCTTGCAGAGGGATGCAGCACTCTTAAAATTGCAAAGCTTCTGAAGCGTGATCATCGAACAATCAAGCGTTTCATTCAAAATAGTCAACAGGGTCGCAAGAAGCGTGTGGAAAAACCAAGTAACTGCCCATGAACTGAGAAAAGTCAAGCGTGCAGCTGCCAAGATGCCACTTGCCACCAGTTTGGCCATATTTCAGAGCTGCAACATCACTGGAGTGCCCAAAAGCACAAGGTGTGCAATACTCAGAGACATGGCCAAGGTAAGAAAGGCTGAAAGACGACCACCACTGAACAAGACACACAAGCTGAAATGTCAAGACTGGGCCAAGAAATATCTCAAGACTGATTTTTCTAAGGTTTTATGGACTGATGAAATGAGAGTGAGTCTTGATGGGCCAGATGGATGGGCCCATGGCTGGATTGGTAAAGGGCAGAGAGCTCCAGTCCGACTCAGACGCCAGCAAGGTAGAGGTGGAGTACTGGTTTGGGCTGGTATCATCAAAGATGAGCTTGTGGGGCCTTTTCGGGTTGAGGATGGAGTCATGCTCAACTCCCAGACCTAATGCCAGTTTCTGGAAGACACCTTCTTCAAGCAGTGGTACAGGAAGAAGTCTACATCCTTCAAGAAAAACATGATTTTCATGCAGGACAATGCTCCATCACACGCATCCAAGTACTCCACAGCGTGGCTGGCAAGAAAGGGTATAAAAGAAGAAAATCTAATGACATGGCCTCCTTGTTCACCTGATCTGAACCCCATTGAGAACCTGTGGTCCATCATCAAATGTGAGATTTACAAGGAGGGAAAACAGTACACCTCTCTGAACAGTGTCTGGGAGGCTGTGGTTGCTGCTGCACGTAATGTTGATGGTGAACAGATCAAAACACTGACAGAATCCATGGATGGCAGGCTTTTGAGTGTCCTTGCAAAGAAAGGTGGCTATATTGGTCACTGATTTGTTTTTGTTTTGTTTTTGAATGTCAGAAATGTATATTTGTGAATGTTGAGATGTTATATTGGTTTCACTGGTAAAAATAAATAATTGAAATGGGTATATATTTGTTTTTTGTTAAGTTGCCTAATAATTATGCACAGTAATAGTCACCTGCACACACAGATATCCCCCTAAAATAGCTATAACTAAAAACAAACTAAAAACTACTTCCAAAACTATTCAGCTTTGATATTAATGAGTTTTTTGGGTTCATTGAGAACATGGTTGTTGTTCAATAATAAAATTAATCCTCAAAAATACAACTTGCCTAATAATTCTGCACTCCCTGTATGCCTCAATTAAAAGGGTCCAAAACAACTCCTCAATGCCCAATGTCCCTGTGCAGTAACTGTAACAGAGTTCCAGTAAGTTTATCCGACACGTGTTTCGCTTCCGCTTTGTCAAGGATAAAACTTTATCTTCTTACTTACCCCAAATGAAATTACAACACAGGGTTTAAAAACTCATGGCTAGATTACGAGTTTTGCAGTATGAGTGAAAAAGCAGCATTAAGGCTCTTTTTCACTACCGCTGGTATTACGAGTCTTGCAGGTATAGGTGTCCCGCACACTTCTTTGTCCGGAACGCAAATTAACTTACGCAATTTGCATAAGTCTTTTTTCAATGGGACTTCCATAGCGCCGGTATTACGAGTCTGCCTGGGAGGCCAAAAATTGAGCAGTACAGTCTATACCGTCAAGATCCATACCGTAAAATGAAAGTCAGTAGTTATGGGTTTTAAGCTACAAAGCTGTAACATAAAATTCATAACTAAAGTGCTATAAAGTACACTAAAAACCATAAACTACCCATTAACCCCTAAACCGAGGCCCTCCCGCATCGCAAACACTAAAATAAAATTATTAACCCCTAATCTGCCGCTCCGGCCATTGCCGCCACTAGAATAAACATATTAACCCCTAAACCGCCGCACTTCCGCATCGCAAACACTAGTTAAATATTATTAACCCCTAACATCGCCGCCCCCTACCTACACTTATTAACCCCTAATCTGCCGCACCCAACGTCGCCGCCACTATACTAAATTTATTAACCCCTAAACCTAAGTCTAACCCTAACCCTAACACCCCCTAACTTAAATATAATTAAAATAAATGTAAATAAAACCTACTATTAATAACTGAATAATTCCTATTTAAAACTAAATACTTACCTGTAAAATAAACCCTAAGCTAGCTACAATATAACTAATAGTTACATTGTATTTATCTTAGGGTTTATTTTTATTTCACAGGCAAGATTGTATTTATTTTAACTAGGTAGAATAGTTACTAAATAGTTATTAACTATTTTCTAACTACCTAGCTAAAATAAATACAACTTTACCTGTAAAATAAAACCTAACCTGTCTTACACTAACACCTAACCTTACACTACAATTAAATAAATTACCTAAATTAAATACAATTACCTAAATTACAAAAAAACAAACACTAAATTACACAAATAAAAAAATAAATTATCAGATATTTAAACTAATTACACCTAATCTAATAGCCCTATCAAAATAAAAAAGCCCCCCCAAAATAAAAAAAACCCCAGCCTAAACTAAACTACCAATAGCCCTTAAAAGGGCCTTTTGCTGGGCATTGCCCCAAAGAAATCAGCTCTTTTGCCTGTAAAAAAAAATTACAAACAACCCCCAACAGTAAAACCAACCCCACTAATAAAATCCTATGTAAAAAAACCTAAGCTCCCAATTGCCCTGAAAAGGGCATTTGGATGGGCATTGCCCTTAAAAGGGCATTTAGCTCTTTTGCAGCCCAAACCCTAACCTAAAAATAAAACCCACCTAATAAACCCTTAAAAAAACCTAACACTAACCCCCGAAGAGCCACTTACAGTTTTGAAGACCGGACATCCATCCTCAACGAAGCCGGGAGAAGTCTTCATCCAAGCGGCAAGAAGTCCTCAATGAAGCCGGGAGAAGTCTTCATCCAAGCCGGCAGAAGTGATCCTCCAGATGGGCAGAAGTCTTCATCCAGATGACATCTTTTATCTTCATCCATCCGGTGCGCAGCGGGTCCATCTTCAAGACATCCAGCGTGGAGCATCCTCTTCAATTGACGTCTTCTTCTACAATGAAGGTTCCTTTAAATGATATTATCCAAGATGGCGTCCCTTAGATTCCGATTGGCTTATAGATTTTCTTGCTTAAACCATTCTGTGACTCTGCCTTGTTTGTGGATTCCCTGTCTGGGTCAGTTTGACAGTTGGGCGGTTTGCCCCTCTCACTAGACAGTGACACAAAGGGAGCTGGGGTGTAGCCCGCATTTCCTGATGAGCCATCTCTGCTAGGAGGGAGGGGAGGAGTGGTCATTCACACCTGAAAGGACTATGCCTGCCCTCACACAATGCATACTCCAACTCCCTGGTGTGTGCCTGAGGCCTTGCCTGGGCAAGGCAGGATTTAACAAGCGAGAATCTTCTTTGAAGTAAACCTACTTCAAAGGCCAAAATGGGTATAAGAAGAGCACTCAAAACTACAGATTTTAGAATCTTTCTGGAATCTTTCTAGGATCTTGCTGGGCTCACGGGGAACCTTTGCAAGGAGAAGAGCTGAAGAGCTGGAGGAGGAGTACTGTCCCTTTGCTGTGTTGCTTTTCTGGACTGGCCTGCAGTTGCTGCTTCTGCCTGAAAAGAGTGCAAAGGGTAAACTTTGCTGTGTGTCCTGCTTGAGAAAGTTCTCCAAGGGCTTGGAGTAGAGCTTGCCTCCTGTTGGAAGTCTCAGGGACACCAAAGACTTCAGTTTCTTCAACCTGCAGCACTGGGAACTGTGTGTTTTGTGCTGTTCAAGAGGAGAAATCACTGCAACGCCGCCACCGATGCCGCTGGCCTGCACCATGACTTGTCGACGCCGCACTGAGCCGCATTGCCCCACTTCGCACCGGGACCCTGGTCTCACCGACGCCGTCATCGGACGACTTCACCGAGCCGCTGCTCGCAGCGCGACCTGTGGGCCCCGCACTCCGTCATCGCCTGCTTACTACGCAGCCTGGGCATCCCCGACGACACCGCTCCTGCTGACACCAGCGCCGCTGCCTGCACCGTGGCCTGTGGACACCGCTCGAGAGGTACACGAAGCACCATCCCGCACCGCAGCCCCGGCCCCCCCGACACCAGCACCATCGACTCCAGTGTCGTCACCAGGCATCCCTGCCTGCACCATGACCTGTGGACACTGCACGTCGCACCGCCCTGCTTCACACCACAGCCATGGTCTCACCGATGCCACTGGACGTCATCACCGAGCCACTGCCTGCATTGCAGCCCCGATGCCGGCGCACCTGACTTCATCAGCCCGGAGTTCGATCCACAAAGCGTGTGAACAACAAGGGCCTGTCGACTCCTGCACCGACTCCGGAAGCGACGCCGCTCTTCGGAGCTCACTGCAAGGATCACGATGCCTTGCAAATCCAAGGTACTGTTTGCGTGTCTTCCCGACACCGTAGCTGGCCTGCCACGCAGCGGCTGGCCTGAACTGTTGGTTTTGTGTATCACGACGCCGTGATAGCCCCAGGTGGAGCTATCGACTGCAAGGAATTGTGTTTTTGAATACATCTTGCAGCATTCATATTTTTATTACTTTATGCTGGATTTATTATCGTATTTGGTCTTGTTTTAAATAGTTAAATATTGGCTATCTTTTTCTAAAACTGGTGTGGTGTCCTTTTGTAGTGTTTTCACTGTGTTACTGTGTGTTATGTGCAAATGCTTTACACATTGCTTCTGAGATAAGCCTGCTGCTCGTGCCAAGCTACCAAGGGGTTGAGCAGGGGTTATCTAAGCGGGTATCTCCCTTATCCTAACTAGAGTGAGGGTCCCTACTTGGACAGGGTGCAAACCGACTGCCAACTGGAGACTCCATTTCTAACAGTATTTAATTTAGGTAATTTATTTAAATGTAGTGTAAGGTTAGGTGTTAGTGTAAGACAGGTTAGGTTTTATTTTACAGGTAAATTTGTATTTATTTTAGCTAGGTAGTTAGTAAATTGGTAATAACTATTTAGTAACTATTCTACCTATTTAAAATAAATACTAACTTGCCTGTGGAATAAAAATAAACCCTAAGCTAGATACAATGAAACTATTAGTTATATTGTACCTATTTTAGGGTTTATTTTACAGGTAAGTATATAGTTTTAGATAGGAATTATTTAGTTATTAATAGTAGGTTTTATTTAGATTTATTTTAATTATATTTAAGTTAAGGGGTGTTAGGGTTAGACTTAGGTTTAGGGGTTAATAAATTTAGTATAGTGGCGGCAATGTTGGGGCGACAGATTAGGGGTTAATAAATGTAGGCAGGTGATGGCGATGTTAGGGGCCCGCTGATTAGGGGTTAATAATATTTAACTAGTGTTTGTGATGTGGGAGTGCAGTGGTTTAGGGGTTAATATGTTTATTATAGTGGCGGCGATGTCCGGAACGGCAGATTAGGGGTTAATAAGTATAATGTAGGTGTCGGCGATGTCGGGGGCGGCAGATTAGGGGTTAATAAGTGTAAGATTAGGGGTGTTTAGACTCGGGGTTCATGTTAGGGTGTTAGGTGTAAACATAAATTTTGTTTCCCCATAGGAGTCAATGGGGCTGCGTTACGGAACTTTACGCTCCTTTATTGCAGGTGTTAGACTTTTTTTCAGCCGGTTCTCCCCAATGATGTCTATGGGGAAATCATGCACGAGCATGTAAAACCAGCTCACCGCTGCTTTCAGCAGTGCTGGTATTGGAGTGCGGTATGGAGCACAATTTTGCTCTATGCTCACTTCTTGCCTGATAACGCTGGGTTTTTGTAAACCTGTAATGCTAGCACTGTAGGGAAGTGAGCTGTGACAATAACTTGCAAGTTAGCACCGAGCAGCTCTTACCGCAAAACTCGTAATCTAACCCTCAGCAAGTAAGGAGATAAAGTTACATCATTGACAAAGTGGAAGAGAAACATGTATCGGATAAACTTACAGGAACTAGGCATTCACTACCTCCTTAGGCAGTTCCACAATTTGATAGCTCTTGCAGTGAAAACTTGTTTATTTTGCTGGAGATTAAGGTCCAGTTTACAAATGGAGCAGTATTTAAAGCTCTTGCTTGTGCACTACCTTCTCTAGAAGCAAGCTTTGTCAGGTAATCCTAATATTTCAAGTTGAAAGTAAAACATTTTCGCTTACATACTAACCCATTGCATATAAAGTGTAAAAGTTAAAATATTGTGTGTGATAACGTATTCCTCCATAGAAGTCAATGAAGTAAAAAAAAAAAAAAAAAAAACCCTACTCATGCGCAAACTTGATCGCATATTTTTAAGTGCACTAACCTGACATGAAAATATGAATACTTCACATTCCAATGTTCTTCACATAGCAGAATATGTTCTATTTATTCATAAATACATATTTCTACATTTATCTGATGGTATTTTGCAGAAATATATATTTATACATATATACATATATACATATATATATATATATATATATATATATACATTATTATATTTAGGTATAGATATATACACACACACATATATATATATATATATATATATATATATATATATATATATATATATATATATAATTCATTAAAATTATGGGGGGAGATAAAAAACTGAAATTAAAATCCTCCATGTGTCAAAATTAAATCAATGTAAATATTTTCATAGGAAATTCACTAGACAAGCCTGTTTCGTTCTTTTTGGAACTCATCAGTAGGAGATAGATTTCTGGTTGCTGCATTGATAAAGCTATTTTCATGGTTAAACCAAAATTCATTAAAATTATGGGGGGAGATAAAAAACTGAAATTAAAATCCTCCATGTCTCACAATTACATCAATGTAAATATTTGCATAGGAAATTAGTACATCTAGGCAAGTATCCCCGCTTGCTTTTCCCCAGAAATTCTTAATATACAATGTTTCCAATGCACAAGAGAATTGTGGGTAAGATATGCAAATTAGATATGCAAATTCTCAGTTTTTTTTACTTCAAAAATACTGTTTTGACACAGCGATCCTTTTTAACAGGATTATGACAGCAAACCAGAAATCACTCACTAGACAAGACTGTTTCGTTCTTTTTGGAACTCATCAGTAGGAGATAGATTTCTGGTTGCTGCATTGATAAAGCTATTTTCATGGTTAAACTAAAATTCATTAAAATTATGGGGGGGAGATAAAAAACTGAAATTAAAATCATCCATGTCTCAAAATTAAATCAATGTAAATATTTGCATAGGAAATTAGTACATCTAGGCAAGTATCCCCGAATGCTTTTCCCCAGAAATTCTTAATATACAATATTTCCAATTAACAAGAGAATTGTGGGTAAGATATGCAAATTCTCAGTTTTTTTGCTTCAAAAATACTGTTTTGACACAGCAATCTTTTTTAACAGGATTATGACAGCAAACCAGAAATCACTCACTAGACAAGCCTGTTTCGTTCTTTTTGGAACTCATCAGTAAGAGATAGATTTCTGGTTGCTGCATAGATAAAGCAATTTTCATGGTTAAACCAAAATTCATTAAAATTATGGGGGGAGATAAAAAACTGAAATTAAAATCCTCCATGTCTCAAAATTAAATCAATGTAAATATTTGCATAGGAAATTAGTACATCTAGGCAAGTACCCCCGCTTGCTTTTCCCCAGAAATTCTTAATATACAATGTTTCCAAAGCAAAAGAGAATTGTGGGTAAGATATGCAAATTAGATATGCAAATTCTCAGGTTTCTTGCTTCAAAAATACTGTTTTGACACAGCGATCCTTTTTAACAGGATTATGACAGCAAACCAGAAATCACTCATCAGACAAGCCTGTTTCGTTCTTTTTGGAACTCATCAGTAGGAGATAGATTTCTAGTTGCTGCATTGATAAAGCTATTTTCATGGTTAAACCAAAATTCATTAAAATTATGAAAATAGCTTTATCTATCTCCTACTGATGAGTTCCAAAAATAACGAAACAGGCTTGTCTAGTGAGTGATTTCTGGTTTGCTGTCATAATCCTGTTAAAAAGGATCGCTGTGTCAAAAGAGTATTTTTGAAGCAAAAAAACTGAGAATTTGTATATCTAATTTGCATATCTTACCCACAATTCTCTTGTGCATTGGAAACATTGTATATTAAGAATTTCTGGGGAAAAGCAAGCGGGGATACTTGCCTAGATGTACTAATTTCCAATGCAAATATTTACATTGATTTAATTTTGAGACATGGAGGATTTTAATTTCAATTTTTTATCTCCCCCCATAATTTTAATGAATTTTGGTTTAACCATGAAAATAGCTTTATCAATGCAGCAACCAGGAATCTATCTCCTATTGATAATTTCCAAAAAGAATGAAACAGGCTTGTGTAGTGAGTGCTTTCTGGTTTACTGTCATAATTCTGTTAAAAAGGATCGCTTTAAATATTTCACATTCCAATGTTCTTCACATTGCAGAAAATGTTCTAAGTATTTATAAATAGATATTTATATATATATACAGGGAGTGCAGAATTATTAGGCAAGTTGTATTTTTGAGGATTAATTTTATTATTGAACAACAACCATGTTCTCAATGAACCCAAAAAACTCATTAATATCAAAGCTGAATAGTTTTGGAAGTAGTTTTTAGTTTGTTTTTAGCTATATCTATTTTAGGGGGATATCTGTGTGTGCAGGTGACTATTACTGTGCATAATTATTAGGCAACTTAACAAAAAACAAATATATACCCATTTCAATTATTTATTTTTACCAGTGAAACCAATATAACATCTCAACATTCACAAATATACATTTCTGACATTCAAAATCAAAACAAAAACAAATCAGTGACCAATATAGCCACCTTTCTTTGCAAGGACACTCAAAAGCCTGCCATCCATGGATTCTGTCAGTGTTTTGATCTGTTCACCATCAACATTGCGTGCAGCAGCAACCACAGCCTCCCAGACACTGTTCAGAGAGGTGTACTGTTTTCCCTCCTTGTAAATCTCACATTTGATGATGGACCACAGGTTCTCAATGGGGTTCAGATCAGGTGAACAAGGAGGCCATGTCATTAGATTTTCTTCTTTTATACCCTTTCTTGCCAGCCACGCTGTGGAGTACTTGGACGTGTGATGGAGCATTGTCCTGCATGAAAATCATGTTTTTCTTGAAGGATGCAGACTACTTCCTGTACCACTGCTTGAAGAAGGTATCTTCCAGAAACTGGCAGTAGGACTGGGAGTTGGGATTGACTCCATCCTCAACCCGAAAAGGCCCCACAAGCTCATCTTTGATGATACCAGCCCAAACCAGTACTCCACCTCCACCTTGCTGGCGTCTGAGTCGGACTGGAGCTCTCTGCCCTTTACCAATCCAGCCACGGGCCCAACCATCTGGCCCATCAAGACTCACTCTCATTTCATCAGTCCATAAAACCTTAGAAAAATCAGTCTTGAGATATTTCTTGGCCCAGTCTTGACGTTTCAGCTTGTGTGTCTTGTTCAGTGGTGGTCGTCTTTCAGCCTTTCTTACCTTGGCCATGTCTCTGAGTATTGCACACCGTGTGCTTTTGGGCACTCCAGTGATGTTGCAGCTCTGAAATATGGCCAAACTGGTGGCAAGTGGCATCTTGGCAGCTGCACGCTTGATTTTTCTCAGTTCATGTGCAGTTATTTTGCGCCTTGGTTTTTCCACACGCTTCTTGCGACCCTGTTGACTATTTTGAATGAAACGCTTGATTGTTCGATGATCACGCTTCAGAAGCTTTGCAATTTTAAGAGTGCTGCATCCCTCTGCAAGATATCTCACTATTTTTTACTTTTCTGAGCCTGTCAAGTCCTTCTTTTGACCCATTTTGCCAAAGGAAAAGAAGTTGCCTAATAATTATGCACACCTTATATAGGGTGTTGATGTCATTAGAACACACCCCTTCTCATTACAGAGATGCACATCACCTAATATGCTTAATTGGTAGTAGGCTTTCGAGCCTATACAGCTTGGAGTAAGACAACATGCATAAAGAGGATGATGTGGTCAAAATACTCATTTGCCTAATAATTCTGCACTCCCTGTATATATCAATGTAAATATTTGCATAGGACATTAGTTCATCTAGAAAAGTATCCCTGCTTGCTTTTCCACAGAAATTCTTAATATACAATGTTTCCAATGCACAAGAGAATTGTGGGTAGGATATGCAAATTCTCAGTTTTTTTGCTTCAAAAATACTGTTTTGACACAGCGATCCTTTTTAACAGGTTTATGATAGCAAACCAGAAATCACTCACTATACAAGCCTGTTTCATTCTTTTTGGAACTCATCAGTAGGAGATAGATTTCTGGTTGCTGCATTGATAAAGCTATTTTCATGGTTAAACCAAAATTCATTAAAATTATGGGGGGATATAAAAAACTGAATTTAAAATCCTCCATGTCTCAAAATTAAATCAATGTAAATATTTGCATAGGAAATTAGTACATCTAGGCAAGTATCCCCGCTTGCTTTTCCCCAGAAATTTTTAATATACAATACTTCCAATGCACACGAGAATTGTGGGTAAGATATACAAATTAGATATGCAAATTCTCGGGTTTTTTGCTTCAAAAATACTGTTTTGACACAGCAATCCTTTTTAACAGGATTATGACAGCAAGCCAGAAATCACTCACTAGACAAGCCTGTTTCGTTCTTTTTGGAACTCATCAGTAGGAGATAGATTTCTGGTTGCTGCATTGATAAAGCTATTTTCATGGTTAAACCAAAATTCATTAAAATTATGGGGGGAGATAAA
The DNA here is from genome assembly GCF_027579735.1 of Bombina bombina. Taxonomy (NCBI): domain Eukaryota; kingdom Metazoa; phylum Chordata; class Amphibia; order Anura; family Bombinatoridae; genus Bombina; species Bombina bombina. The sequence goes on from NC_069506.1 coordinate 38,577,631, forward strand.
AAACTGAACTTAAAATCCTCCATGTCTTAAAATTAGGAAATTAGTACATCTAGGCAAGTATCCCCGCTTGCTTTTCCCCAGAAAGTCTTAATATACAATGTTTTAATGCACAAGAGAATTGTGGGTAAGATATGCAAATTCTCAGTTTTTTTGCTTCAAAAATACTGTTTTGACACAGCAATCCTTTGTAACAGGATCATGATAGCAAACTAGAAATCACTCACTAGACAAGCCTGTTTCATTCTTTCTGGAACTCATCAGTAGGAGATAGATTCCTGGTTGCTGCATTGATAAAGCTATTTTCATGGTTAAACCAAAATTCATTAAAATGATGAAAATAGCTTTATCAATGCAGCAACCAGAAATCTATCTCCTACTGATGAGTTCCAAAAAGAACGAAACATGCTTGTCTAGTGAGGGATTTCTGGTTTGCTGTCATAATCCTGTTAAAAAGGATCGCTGTGTCAAAACAGTATTTTTGAAGCAAAAAAACTGAGAATTTGTATATCTAATTTGCATATCTTACCCACAATTCTCTTGTGCATTGGAAACATTGTATATTAAGAATTTCTGGGGAAAAGCAAGCGGGAATACTTGCCTAGATGTACTAATTTCCAATGCAAATATTTACATTGATTTAATTTTGAGACATGGAGGATTTTAATTTCAATTTTTTATCTCCCCCCATAATTTTAATGAATTTTGGTTTAACCATGAAAATAGCTTTATCAATGCAGCAACCAGGAATCTATCTCCTATTGATAATTTGTATATTAAGAATTTCTGTGGAAAAGCAAGCGGGGATACTTGCTTAGATGTACTAATTTCTGATGCAAATATTTGCATTGATTTATATATATATATATATATATATATATATATATATATATATATATATATATATATATATATATATGAATATCTATTTATAAATACTTAGAAAATTTTCTGCAATGTGAAGAACATTGGAATGTGAAATATTTAAAGTAAATACACAGTGTAACACTTTATTAAATATGAATATTGAATATTGAATAAACATTCATCTATTTAACTGCAAAGGGCTCCAATGCACTTACTGTATGTATTAGGGATGGGCGAATGTTTTTAAAAATTCAAAATTTTAAATGAATTTTGATACATTTGTTCGTTCGAATCGAATTTCGAATGTTTATATAATATTCTAACATTCTATTTTCGAATTTTAGTTTTCAAATTTTTCAATAAAATTCGAAAATATTCAGTCGAATAATAGAATGTTTAGCTATGTATTCATTCAAGTTCATAAATGTGATATTCGAATTCGAATGTGACATTCGAATTTGAAATGTAACATTCAAATTCGAAATAGTATTTCTAGTCTACCACTGTGTTTAATAAATGTAATATTTGAATTTGAATGCTACATTCGAATTTGAAATGTAACATTCAAATTCGAAATAGTATTTCTAGTCTAACACTGTGTTTAATAAATGTAATATTTGAATTTGAATGTGACATTCGAATTTGAATGTCACAATCAAATTTGAAATAGTATTTCTAATCTACAACTGTGTTTTATAAATGTAATATTCAAATTCAAATGTAACATTCTAATGTCACATTAGATTTCTAAAGTGACATTCGAAAACTGTAAATAACATTCGATAATAGATTTTTTAAGAATATTCGTTCTTATCAACATTCTATTATGTAAATCAAATTTCTACAATAACATTCGTTCTAACATTCTAATTCTAATATAAACACATTCGCCCATCCCTAATATATATATATATATATATATATATATATATATATATATATATATATATATATATGTTAAGTGGGTTAAATGTTTTGTAGACATGGCACATAGTTACTGTACACAAGAACACTTTGAGAACAGCTATACTTATTCAATACCTAAAGCTACCTATTTACAAGCTATACTCTCTTGTAAGTATATGTAAGTATGTCTGTACACATTATGGGCCAGTCTACAAGTTATCCTCTATCTTCCTTTTGAGTATTGCTGCGCTGAACACAGTTATCCCCAGTCTACAAGTGGCAGACTAACGTTAGTACAGGTAGCAATAATCAATATTACGACTGCGCTAACTTTGCGCTCATCGGGTTAGAAGACCAAAGGGTAGATTTATCAAATGTCAGGCGGACATGATCCACTGTAGCGAATCATGTCCGCCCGACATTGATAAATGCAGAAAGCATTCGCTGTCTGCATTTATCATTGCACAAGCATTGCTGGTGAAATGCTTGTGCAATGCTGCCCCCTGCACCTTTGTGGCCAATCGGCCACTAGCAGGGGGTGTCATTCATGATTAAAGTTGAGCAACTCAGAGGTGGCAAACAAGTTAAGGAGCAGCGGTCTTATGACCGCTGCTTCTTAACTTATGCTTCTGGCGAGCCTAAAGGCTCGCGCGGAAACAGCAGCATACGCTGTTAAAAAAAATTCTGAGAAATATTAATATTTTTTTTATAAAGGTTATAATGTGTAGGGTAATATATATATAAACATACACATATTTATATATATATATATTAAGAGAAAGAGTTTACCTGCGCTAGAATCTAGGATGTATCACAGTATATATATATATATATATATATATATATATATATATATATATATATATATATATATATATATATAATTAAGGTTATTATCAGATGGATATAAGTAATTCCTGAATAATGATGTCTATATGTGGTCTGAGTATAGTCAGACTAGTATATGATTGCGTGCTGCCTCTATATTGAAACAGAGTACCCCTGACTCTGTAGAAATAGTATACAAAGAGAACAATTTCAACATGTGGTGGAGGCGCTCAGCTATACTGTAAACAATAAGTAAGTCCAAAAATATATTGAAAGTTTTGAAAAAGTCTTAGAGGTTGAATTTCATCACAAATTGTGGATTCAATAGAGAAATTTCTGCTTAACAGCTATGTCCTCAATCATATGAGGTAAGCGATGCGCCCAGGTTTAGAGATGATTCGCTAGGATAATTCTCCTGTGTCCTGGTGCTGTTTCTTGGATGCCTGTTGTTTCGAATGGGTCCTTCTTGTTCAAATTTTTTACAAGAATGAAGATCCTGGACTCTCTTTGGGTAGACTTTAATACGTCTGTTGTATCTTTCTTGCAATGGTGGTAGGAATGTTTGATTCTTATCCTTTAGGAGGAGGTAATGCCTCTAGGCATCTGTATCTTGCACAGCATACCACACTCATCACTACTATAAAACGACATTGGTAACGCTGCAAGTCTGCCGTATCTTCTCATTCAAATGCTACAGGAAGGCAGAAATTGCGCCAAAATTTGAATGAGAAGATACGGCAGACTTGCAGCGTTACCAATGTCGTTTTATAGTAGTGATGAGTGTGGTATGCTGTGCAAGATACAGATGCCTAGAGGCATTACCTCCTCCTAAAGGATAAGAATCAAACATTCCTACCACCATTGCAAGAAAGATACAACAGACGTATTAAAGTCTACCCAAAGAGAGTCCAGGATCTTCATTCTTGTAAAAAATTTGAACAAGAAGGACCCATTCGAAACAACAGGCATCCAAGAAACAGCACCAGGACACAGGAGAATTATCCTAGCGAATCATCTCTAAACCTGGGCGCATCGCTTACCTCATATGATTGAGGACATAGCTGTTAAGCAGAAATTTCTCTATTGAATCCACAATTTGTGATGAAATTCAACCTCTAAGACTTTTTCCAAACTTTCAATATATTTTTGGACTTACTTATTGTTTACAGTATAGCTGAGCGCCTCCACCACATGTTGAAATTGTTCTCTTTGTATACTATATATAATCTTACCTGTGCAGGTGTAACCTGGTTGATGTGGATCGCAATTCTATGCCTCGCTGAAAAGGTTGTCTGGCGGGCTTTTGCTGCAGCAACGCAGAGCGGTGGCTAACCGAGTTCACAGCCTAGGGATTGCCATATTTTCAAAGACCCAGGATTTAGTACTGTCAGTACCATCTCAGTACATAAAGATCAGGAGATGGTTCCTGAGGAAAAGTGTGATGTATGTGACCACAGTTTTTTTCCTTTAACATGGAACAGTAATGCTCTGGAGGATCCGTAAGTGTTTTAACAGCGTTTGCCTGGGACTGTTTGGTACTTCTGTTATCCGGCTGCTGTTTCAGAGCGTGCTCTGTATGCCGGCTGAACTTTTGCTTCGCTTGGTAAGTCACGGTAGGGATGCTTTCAACATAGGATGTGCGTTAGCACTGTGAGCCCTAATCTTTATTTTGTATTATGCTCATCCCTTGATATGTATATACCTATGAACAATTGTTTGCTTGAAAGTAATGTTTGCACTTTGCACAGTATTAGTTCAACCTGTGGATGGCTTCATTGTATTGGATCCCCACTGATCTATTTATTTTTCTTATTAAACAATTTTTAAGTGCAACCTATGTCACACTTTGGCTTAGGCAGTATTTTCTCATTAGCCCTCACTTTTCATGGTATATTTTATATTATGCATTGTAACTGTTAGCACTATTCTGTACTTTATACTTTCCTAGTTTTGAGTGCCACCATTTTTCTTTTTCTTTTCTATACATATATACACACACACTTTTGAGTCGTTTACACTCAAATACATTTAAACTTATAAATATTAGTTTAGTTTTATGTGTTTTTTTATTTTTTGTAATTTTAGTGTTTGTTATTTTGTGTAACTTAGGGGGTGTTAGGTTAGGGGTCTGGGGGGTTAGCTGTTATGTATTTAAGTAGTGTAGAAGTAGTTTGCGTTGGGGCTTGTGGCCATTTAGGGGTTAATAGGTTAGTGGGTTTCTTGCGTTGGGGGGTTGTGTTGGTTTAGGGTTTAAGTAGAGCAGGGCTTATTGCGGTGGGCTATTGGTGGTTTAGGGGTTTATAGGTTAGGGGGTGGTTAGGTCTTTAGGTAACGGCAGATTAGGGTTTAATAGTGTAGGCTGCACTGAGGGTGAGGGCGTGTGAGGGGTTAATAGTTTTGAGTAGCATTACATTTATATACAATGATTAAATTATATGCATTTTGATGTATAATGCAAATTATTGTAATCATTGTATAGAAATTAATAAATGTATCATTGTTTTAAATCATAAAACACATGGAAAAAAAAAGTTTAGACATCCCACAATGCCCTGTCATTTGGAAATTGGACGAATTCATATTAGAGAACACCTTAATAAAACAGGCAGTAGATCAATCCCTAGGAAACTACTTTAGTGAAAACGACACAGAAAATATAACACCAACCACCTTATGGGAGGCAGATAAATGAGCAAACTGATAGCACATAAGTCAAGGGAAAAAAGAAATAGACAGTTCCTAACTTAAAAAATGGCCCAAATTAGTTACTGGTAAAAAGCACACAAAAAAGACCCACACTCAACTAGCACACTAGAATCCTTGACGCAAGCCAGAAAAACCCTTAAAGAATACCTCACAAAAGAATTTAAAAAATGATCTGTATTAATGAAACAAAAATACTTTGATATGAAAGATAAAGCAGGCTCCTCCCTTGCAAAAGACCTGAATAGAAGACAACTTAACACTCACATACACTCTATATTATATTATTATGCAACAATATACAACATCCAAAATACAGCCACACCCCAGGACATAGAAAAATATCTTTCCGACCTAGCTTTACTGACCCTAGACAAAGAAGAAGCAGATAACTTAGACTTACCCAAAACAACGGAAGAGATACAAAAAGCAATTAAAGAGATGCCCTGTGATAAAAGCCCAGATGGCCTAAGCATGAAATATTATAAAACTTACATTCACAACCTCATATCACCTCTGGCAAATACATTCAATTCACTCTTACTTACAGGAAGACTCACAAACAATATGTTGGAAGCCCACATCACAGTTCTCCCAAAACCAGGGAAACAACTGAACAGACCTGAAATTTTTGCCAAAATTCTTGCCACCAGAATAAACTGACATTTACTCAAATTAATAAGCAACAATCAGGTGGGATTCATACCAGGAAGGGATGCCAGGGATAACACCTTGAAAGCATTACAAATCATATCCCATGTACAAAATAAAAACATCCCTACCATTCTAGTCTCCACTGATGCAGAAAAAACATTCGACCAGGTTCATTGTCTTTTCCTAAAGGCAGTAATCCATGTCCCACAGCCAAAGTAAAGGTAAATGCTCTTCTTACCAAACAAATTTCATATACACAATGGCACAAGACAGGCCTGCGCCCTCTCACCTGCCCTCTTTGCCCTCTCCATAGAAACACTGGCACAAAAAAATAGAAATAACAAACTGATAACGGGTATACAAATTGGCAACATGGAACATAAACTTGCATTATATGCCGATGATGTCCTACTTACACTCACTAAAATAGAAACATCGCTACCAAAGACATTAAAGATACTTGAAGAATTTTGACAGGTCTCCAACTTCCTCTTGAATTTCACCAAATCTGAAATGCTAAACATTAATTACAAGGAACAAGCACTCAACCAATTTACCTCAAATTGCCCACTATAAAGACAAAAGTAAAACTAAAATACTTAGGCATCCACTGAGCCCCAGACATCCCAACCATATTCCAATCCAACTATAGAACTATGGAAAAAAACTCTAATGACAGACCTATTAAGCTGGAAAAACAAATCTATATCCTGGATAGGCAGAATAAACATAATAAAAATAAATATCCTACCAAGACTATTGTACCTTCTACAAACCACTCCCATACATCTCCCACTGCAATATCTCGACAAAATACAATCGCTAATAGAGCAATCCATTTGGTATGGCACCAGACCCAGAATTGCGAAACAGACGATGAACCTACCAAAAGACAGAGGCGGACTGAGAATACCAAACATACATACATACAAAGAAGACATAATACTATATAGACTCTTAGACTGGTGCACAAACAACACAAACAAACAATGGGTCCAAATCAACAGGCACATATTAGGACTCTGCAATGCAGGATTAGCCGCATGGATACCTCCTAAACATAGACCCACTAAAATACAACAATACCCCCTACTGACAGAATTTTTTGCAACATGGGACAAAATAACAAATACGTCTACAAACATCTCCAGCACTCTTTCCCCCATGTCTCCTATTTGCAATAACCCAACACTACCTTGGAACCACAGAGGCACACAGAGAGACTTTAGTTGCCACATAATAAATAATATCAATATTTTGCAAAGACAAAACACATAGACCCCTAGCCGAAATCCGAGAGAACCACCCTGACATCTCCTTAAATTGGTACTTCTACATGAAAACATGCCACTATATAGACACACATCCCAAAAATCAACATTTACCTAGACCACTTACACCATTCGAAAACCTGTGTCATCTAGAAAAAAAACTAAACATGCAATCTCCATATTATATAAACAAATACTGCTAAGAGATGCACAGAAACTACCCACATACACTAATTCACGGGTTAAAGAATTAGGAACCGAACATCACACCCAAAGATTGGAAACGGCCTTCAAGATTACTAAACAATCATAAATATTCACAAGGGTTCTAGAAAAAAACTATAAATACCTCACAAGATGGTATCTCACCCCTAGCAGGCTACACATGATATACAAAACAGCCAACGATAAGTGCTGGAGGGGATGCGGAGATATAGGAAACCCAACACACATATGGTGGTATTGCAGCAAACTAGACACATTCTGGACAAATGTCCTCAAACGAATGTCAGATATAATAGGGAAACAACTACCAAACGACCCACAGATCTTCTATCTAAACTTAACGACAACACGGCCAAGGCACTACTGATATTAATGTTAAATAGTACAAAAACCCAAAACATTTTAAATCTGACATAGTTCCCACAGAAAAGGAATGGGAGGACCAAGTAGATAACTTCCTACACTTAGAGAGATATCGCCACCTCCAATCAGGTACAATGGACACACACAAGTTAAAATTAACAATGCGGAAATAACACACGGAGCAACACACACACACTCACAATTGAGTCTTACACCTACCCTCTACCTGCACTAGACCCGATACCTATATTATCTGTACCCTTTACTGTGTTAAGCTCACCGAAAATGTACAAACTATAAAACAAAGCATTTATTCAAACTGGAATGTATAAGTGTCAGGGTTTTTTCCCTGCTTTGTTTGCCATGTGCTGCTTGCAGTCATTTTACTCACCTCTCTTGCTGAGTCTGGTGCAGAGTGTGTGATGCTGCTCATTTCCTGCACGCCTTCTTATGGCCAGACTGGTGTACATCATCCGTGTGAGACAGGTTGCAGTCTCAGAATTGTAATGTCATCACTTATTATTTAAAGGGCCTCTGTTCAGTATGCTTTGCCCTTGCGTTGTCTCAGACCTGTGTGTGAGTTCCAGTTCCTGTGTATTACCTTGCTGTTTGACGTCCCTCCTGGTTCCTAATCCCTGGCTTGCTGTTCTCCTTGTTCCTGATTCCAGCTCGTCTGACTACTCACTTTGGCTCCTGACTCAGCTCGTCTGACTACCAGCTCTGGCTTTGACTCCTGGCTTGTTGTTTGACTTGTGGACTTTTTATAATTTTTTTGTTATTAATAAAGGTGTGATTATTTTTGCATTTCTCGTCTCAGTCTGATTCCTGGCACCCTGACAATAAGACATAACTCCCTACAAACTCAAAATGGACTTTTGCTCTAGAAAACTGAGAACACAGGACTGGAAAATGGACAATAATATACAATATGTTAACTCCACTCATACCTATGTAATACCTTGATCTTATATCATTATTCATTGAGAAATGTCTTTGCCTATGTTATGTCAAAATATTTCATAAATAAATAAAAAAGGTGTATTATAAATTTAATTTAAACTTTTTAAGGAAATGTATCAACTTAGTTCCTATAGTTATAATATGGAGGTTTTTTTTTAATGTTGTCTATATTATATTAGTAGCATCTTACTTGTAGGGTTTCAGCCATGTTTGTTACAGTGTGAGGCAGGTAGTGTAGGTTTCGTGACAGGTAACACAGACATTATTTGAATTGTTCCTACACAGAAACCATTTTTTATTACAGTGAACTTGCTGTTTGTGCTGTGTAGGAACACTTCAAATGCCCCCTTGAGAGTGCAGACAAGTGGCAATGTTGGCGGTCTTTTGTTGAAGCCACGATCCCTATTATATCCTATGTGACACATCGCCACTCACTGACACTTCGCGGGTCCGCCCCATTTATTTGAATCTATCGACAGACTGCGAGGCTGTGAATGTTTTGAATATCAGGGACTAAATGATGCGTAAGTAGGTTAGTATTAAAGTGAAGGTAAACTTTGATGAATGAAATCCCGGTTTTTAAAAATACTATAAAAAACAGGGGCACTTTCATTCATCAAAGTAACATGCATATACCACATGCTCCTCTGCCTTGCAGAATCTTAAAGGGATAAGTCAAAATTCAACTTGCATGATTCAGGTAGAGCATGTTGTTTTAAGATACTTTTACATTTACTTCTATTTTCAAATGTGCTTCGTTCTCTTGGTATCCCTTGTTGAAAATGAAGACACACATATCATACACTAGTGGGAGCTAGCTGCTGATTGGCTAACTAGATGCGTTCAGCAAGATAACTAGATGCGTTCAGCAAGATAACAAGAAAATGAAGCAAATTTGATAATAGAAGTAAATTGTAAAGTTGTTTAAAATTGTATGTTCTATCCAAATCATGAAATAAAATCTTGAGGTTTCCTATCCCTTTAAGAGATTTTTAGATATGAATAAATGTTAATAAAATTTAAAAAAAATCATTATTTTTTTATCATTGTTACATGTTTATATAGCTAACAACCCACTTGCTTAAAGTGAATGTCAAGTTTGATGAACCAGTGCCCGTTTTTTAAAACCCCTATTAAAAACAGGGGCACTTGTATTCATCAAACTTTACTTTTCACTAGTTATGTTAAAATACTTACCTTTTAATCTTGAAATCCGATCCAGCGCTTCCCCCGTCCGTCGCAAGCCTCTTCATATGAATCCGTCTTCCTCCAATCATGGCGTTGCTTCAGGCAATGATTCCACTGGGGGGGGTGATTGGAGGATGCTGCATTCGTCATTGCTGACGTATGAAGTGACGAGCGGGAATCGCTGGAGCGGCTTACAAGATTAAAAAGGTATTTTAACAAAAGGAGTGAAATGTAAAGTTTGATGAATGAAAGTGCCCCTGTTTTTAATAGCATTTTTAAAAAAACAAGCTTTTTAACTGTAAACTGTTTTTTTTATAGATTCTTAGGCAATAATTGTCTATGTGACATAATTCTTTCAACACCATCAGTAGGTGGGAAGATTAAAGGGACACTGAACCCAAATTTTTTCTTTCATGATTCAGATAGAGCATGCAATTTTAAGCCACTTTCTAATTTATTCTTATTATCAATTTTTCTTCGTTCTCTTGCTATCTTTATTTTAAAAAGAAGACATCAAAGCTTTTTTTTTATTCAGAACTCTGGACAGCACTTTTTTATTGGAGGATGAGTTTATCCATCAATCAGCAAGAACAACCCAGGTTGATCACCAAAAATGGGCCGGCATCTAAACTTACATTCTTGCATTTCAAATAAAGATACCAAGAGAATGAAGAAAATTTGATAATAGGAGTAAATTAGAAAGTTGCTTAAAATTGCATGCTCTGAATCACAAAAGAAAAATTTTGGGTACAGTGCCCCTTTAAAGAATTGGCACATGCTAAGGTTTATGACTCACAGCTGTAATGGAACCCAGCAGAATTGTGAAATTTGGAGCTATGTATAGTTTTGTTTCCAAAAGTTTATAGTTTCCCCTAATAATGTTTCCTGTTTTGTCTTAACCTACACGGACTGGGAACCGTCATTCTGAGATTCACGTCCAATAAAACCTCCCTCCTCTGTTTCACAGTTTTAGAATACATTCTCTGCTTTATCCTGAGACTACAGTTCTTAAAGGGACATGCAACCCAAAAAAAAAATATTTAATGATTCAGACAAACAATGGTCTAATTTACTTCTATTATTTAATTTGCTTCATTCTCTTGGCATACTTTGTGGAAGCAGCAGAAATGCATTACTTGAAGCACTGGGAAAGCCAAAAACATGAGACATATATGTTCAGCCACCAGTCAGCAGCTCCTGAGTCTACCTAGGTATTCTTTTCAATTAAAGAAATCAAGAGAACAAAACAATTTAGATAATAGAAGTAAATAGCCCTGGAGATTGATGTGTTTTTGCTATGTAATCCTCACATAGGCAATGTACCAAAGACAACTGCTAATAAGGTAGCAGGGATCTGCAAATATTTTAATAAATCTAACAGTATTATGTGAAAGTTAAAGTGTTATGGCACTAATTCCAATACATTTGTTTGCATGGACAAACGTTGTATTTAAAGGGGCATTCTGCTGCATAGTTTACATATAAAATCAAGCATCTTACTGGCATCGCTCGCTGTGCTCTTGTATTATTACTAAATTTCAGGTCCTCTGAATTTATATTTCCCAAGTACCATTTCTTATTTTTTTTGTTTTGTTGTCAGTGTGTCATTTAATCTATCATATACATTTGGGGGCCAATTTATCATGTGTCAGGCGGACATTGTATCATTTCCGCCAGACATCGCTAAATGACGACAGCATACACTGTCTGCATTTATCATTGCACAAGCATTTCTGCCCCCTGCAGACTCGCAGCCAATCGGCCGCTAGCATGGGGTGTCAATCAACCCGATCTTAAGACCACTGCTTCATAACTCCTGTTTCCGGCGAGCATGAAGGCTCACGCGGAAACAGATGTATTTGGCCCCATTCGGCCCCTTGGTTTTTGCATCATATGTGTTAATCTATAAATATCAATCACTTAATCCTACAGTTTTTAAAACCACCCCACTCTTGTATGAAAGAAACACACCAATATCACTGATGAATATATTAAATAAAACAGGCCCCAGCAGTGAACCCTGAGTTATACCACTAGTAACTTTTCGTACATTTAAATACATTTTGTATATTAAAGGACCACTCAATACAGATTTGATTAGTCAGCATACCCACATAGCCGTGCTAGAACATAGGTGATTATAGTTTGATGCAGTTCCCAATAGCTTTGTTATGGTCAGATTTCAAAACTTTATTTCTTTCATGTAATTGAAAAGAGTCCATGAGCTAGTGACGTTTGGGCTATACAATCCTACAAGGAGGGGCAAAGTTTCCCAAAACTCAAAATGCCTATAAATACACCCCTCACCACACCTACAATTCAGTTTTACAAACTTTGCCTCCTATGGAGGTGGTGAAGTAAGTTTGTGCTTGTTTTTTTATGATGTCTACTGTGATAAGTGCTTCTAAGCATTCTGAAGCCCAATTCCTCTCAGAGCACAGTGTATTGCCTATTGTTTTTATGGTTTTCCTCGCGGGAAATCTTTTCAAAGGTTCTCTGTTATCGGTCGTAGGGATTCATCTTCTTCCTCCCTTTTCAGATCGACAATATACTCTTATATACCATTACCTCTGCTGATAGTTTTCAGTACTGGTTTGGCTATCTGTGGATGGGTGTCTTTCGGTAAGTATGTATCATTATTTAAGACACTCTCAGCTATGGTTTGGCGCTTTATGTATTAATATAAAGTTTTAAATATATGTATTTTACTTATATTTGCCATGAGTCAAGTCTATGTGTATTTCCCTTTGCAGTCTAAAAAGTTTCAGTATAGGAATCATGTTTGGGAAGTTTATTAAAACTGTTCTCTTACCTGGGGTTCAGTCTTTTTCTAATTTGACTTTCTTTTTTTCGCGGGCAAATCTAGGCTCGCGAGGCCGCAAAATGCTGTTTTTTATTGCCTAATTTTTGGTGCAAAATTTTTGTGTGCAAAGTTGCGCCTTTGATGGCGCAAATTTCGTAATTTCCTGAGTCTTTGTTGTCGCTAATTGCTTTGGCGTGAGTTGCTTCATTTCCTGGTGTTAGTTTTGTGCCAAAAAAATGTAACTTCTTTTGCGTAATGAGTCATTCTTGGCGCCAAATTTTATTTATTTTACCCCTCTCCCTCTATTGCTCACTGTTTGCATGAAGTTTGAAAGCTATTATGCCTGCTTTTGTTTTTCTCTACTGAAAATGTTACATTGTGGAAATTGAATGTTTTGCCTAATGTTATTTTTCTTTTTCTGTTACATTTTGCGAGATGTCTCATTCTGATCCTGACTCTGATGTTACTGTAGACACCCCCTGCTAGTGGCCGTGAATCTGCAGGGGGCGGCGTTGCACCAGCAGTTCACAAGAGCTGCTGGTGCAATGCTGAATGCGGAGAGCGTATTGCTCTACGAATTCAGCGAGGTCTGTCAGACATGATTTGCAATGTTGGATCATGTCCGACAGGCCTTTCATAAATAGGCCCCTTTGTCTTTATCGGACAAAAGTCAATTGTAAGTGGCGTTAGCTTGTCTAACTTACAGTCTAGAACATTTCTTTCAGTGGCTATGTGCATAGAAGTTTTTAGGTCTCTTAACTGCAGCATCGGGCATGGTTCCCTTTGCTTGTTTTTCATCCGAGATCGCTTTTTGATTTGAATACTGAATCAATGATACAGGGTTTATTTTTAAATATCACAGTTTATATTTTTAAATCCTAACACTCTACTCTCTCTGTTTTGGTGATTAGTCTATCATCATTTTATTCAGGGGGCCTCCTTTTGTTCGTCCTTCCTGGACTGTATTCTTAATGGATGCAAGTCTTACAGGTTAGGGAGCTGTCTGAGGGTCTTTTGACAGCACAAGGGGTTTGGATACTTCAAGAGGCAAGGTTTCCAATCGATATTTTGGAACTCTGTGCTATTTTTCAGAGCTCTTTCAGGCTTGGCCTCTTTTATGAGAGAACTTTTTCATTTTTTGCTTTTAGACATACAATATCACAACTGTGGTATATGTCAATCAACAATAGGGACTCATAGTTCCTTAGCAATTAAGAAGTATCTTGAATATGTTCTTAGATGGAATTCATCTCCTGTCTATTTTCTATGATTTTAGACATTTGGGAGGTGGATTATCTCAGCCATCAGTCTTTACATCTGGGAGAGTGGTGTCTGAAAAAAAAATCTGAATCATGAAAGTTTTTTTTGGACTAGACTGTCCCTTTAACATCAAATTCATTATATTTTCATTTATTTTAATCAATCATGTTAGCCCATATTTTAAGTAGATAATAAAAGTTATGTTTTAACACATTTTGTTCCACCTATATTAGTCTAGGCACAGAGTGCTATAATGCATCCTATAGTGGACGACTTATTTTCCACACAGGTGTCACTCAATGCAGTAGAATTGCATAACTAACAAATGCATAATAAAAAGACAATGCAATAACACTGCCAATTGCATTTTTCTCTCCCATTTTCTGTCCCCCTGTATCATGTGACAGACATCAGCCAATCACAAACTAGTATACATATACCCTATAATACTGTGCACATGCTCAGTAGTAGATGGTGCCTCAGAAAGTGTGAATGTAAAAAGACTGAGCAAAATTTGATAATAGAAGTAAATTGGAAAGTGTCTTACAACTGCATAATCTTTCTGAATCATGAAAGTTTATTTTGACTTTAGTGTCCCTTTAACATCAAATTCATTATATTTTCATTTATTTTAATCAATCATGTTAGCCCATATTTTAAGTAGATAATAAAAGTTATGTTTTAACACATTTTGTTCCACCTATATTAGTCTAGGCACAGAGTGCTATAATGCATCCTATAGTGGACGACTTATTTTCCACACAGGTGTCACTCAATGCAGTAGAATTGCATAACTAACAAATGCATAATAAAAAGACAATGCAATAACACTGCCAATTGCATTTTTCTCTCCCATTTTCTGTCCCCCTGTATCATGTGACAGACATCAGCCAATCACAAACTAGTATACATATACCCTATAATACTGTGCACATGCTCAGTAGTAGATGGTGCCTCAGAAAGTGTGAATGTAAAAAGACTGAGCAAAATTTGATAATAGAAGTAAATTGGAAAGTGTCTTACAACTGCATAATCTTTCTGAATCATGAAAGTTTATTTTGACTTTAGTGTCCCTTTAATTTCAAATAAGCAGTAGATTTTCTTCTGATAAATTTATTTTTCCCCCCATTTTAATAAATATATAAAAACTGTGCAAAACTTGATAACGGAAGTAAATTGGAAAGTGTCTTAAAATTGCTGTTCCATCTGAATCATAAAAGTTTATGTTGACTTGAATGTCCCTTTAAGCCACTATTCTACCAACCTAAATGTCACTGAATCTAGTCTAGATTATGGATTTTTTTTTCTGTGTGAAAAAGTGAGAGCAGTAATTACCAGAGTCTTCACAGCCCTTTAATGAACAGATACTAAATTAGCAATTCCAATTATCTAAAACAACTCTTGTCAATATTAATTGATTTAACAGATGGGCAAACGAAACAGCTAACACAGAACAGCGTTCTTTGCTGCTCCTGAGCTTAGCTAGATAAACCTTTCAGCAAAGGATAACAAGAGAAGGACGCTAATTAAATAATAGAAGTAAATTGGAAAGTTGTTTAAAATTGTATGCACTGTCTAAATCATGAATGTCTAATTATGACTTTATTGTCCTTTTAACTTCATTAAATAAACAGCCATATTTTAGGATTCTAGAGACTCTTTTTGTAGTCAATTTCAGACTGATGTTTTCAGTGCCTCCATATATTTACACAATATAGACTATATTTAAAACAGGATAATCATTTTTATTTTAGTTTTATTTTACTTTGCTTTTTTCTGTTGACCGATCATATTTGAAGCAATTTGAATGTTTTCTCTGATTAGATATTTTGCTTTACAACTTTTATTGAGAGAAAGAGGACCCTCAAACTTACACAAAATGTTGTAGAGAAAAAGATGGAAAATCAGATATGTGGTCATTGTTAGCTGAAAACCACCTATACATGAGATGGTCAGCAGAACAGATGGACCTGTGAATTTGCATTGTAAAGCAGAACTAGAGAAGAGAGATCCGAGGGAAGAGAAACATTGTAATATACTGTAGATTGTACAATCCCTGAACAAATGTGTTTTGGATTCACATAATATATATGAAAATGTATGCAAATAGAATGTCAAGAAGTAATGAGAGATAAGGGGAGAATTAGGTTGTGTAGTGGTGGCTGGTTGGCGAGTAATCACAGATAAGGGTAGAGATATAGGAGGATGCAAATTTAAAGTGAACCTTAACTAATCAAATGTCATATATGCAATCTTTGCTGTTAAAATAGTAAATGTGTACCTTTTTTGTTTTTAATCCATCTGTGAAAGGGTTAAATTAGTGCATATAGTAATACTTCTATTGCAATGTTATGCCAGCCCACTTGGATGAACTCTTTTTTTTTTATGACAATTCCACTGAACATCCAATCAACATGTGCGTCATTTGACAATTTTGAAGTCCAGCCCTTTAAAGTCTATAGAAAGCCTATGCAGAGAGTGGGTAGGAGTGCTCTATACATCAAAGCCCAGCCAAAAGAGGAAATGAAGAGGGGCGGAGGAACAGACAATACCAATTAGGATTATAAATCTTTTATTATAAAATTTATATACACTTTAAAAAAAAATTATTATGTGGTTTTACTTGCAAACAAATATATTTTTCATTGCAACATTTTTATGCTCTTAAATTTACCATTACTTTAACAAGGGTGTTTACTGTGTTATGGTCAATATTTTATTATTGAGGCTAAGAGAAGCCAATGGAGGGATAGAGTGGTAGAGCAGATCTGGAGTGACACACAATGATGATGAGTCTGGCAAATGCATTCATATATGGTAATGCAGTAAGGACAGGTGCCAGCTTGGGAGACATAAGAGGATAGAGTTGCAATAGTGAAGGTGGGAAATGCCTGAGAAAAGTATTGGTGCCTTAGGTGACAAAGTGACACATTTTGGAGATATTTTAAGGTGGGAATAGATGGGTTTATCCACAGTAATTGGGATTTGGGGAATGTGAAACTGGAAAAAAACTATTTCTTAACACACCTTCGGGATAACACTTGATCGAAAGCCAGTGCAGGGTTTTGAAACGTGTCAAGAACTTGCGCTATCCGACTTCCAGATATTAGCTTGTGTGAGGCTTTTACTCAAGCGATAACATTGCATTTTGAACTTGTAATATCAGTGCAAGAATAAGAAGAGCGCTATTGATTTGGCTTAAAGCGGTGGAAGCACTCGATAGTGCTAATATTTGTGTAATCCACTTGTAATTTAGCCCTATACCTTTTAGAAATGTAACTTTCTAACGAGAAGTAGAACTTTTTACTAGTCCTTGTGAATATCACAGTACTAGTTATATATAGGTATTTATAACTGTAGGGCAAATATTGGCACAAAGTTACCTAAATGACAGAATGGTTTATTCCACAGACCTAATTTAACCCTTCTTTACAAAGACCATAACAGGACTTTTCACATAGAAATTCCCTTCCAGGAATTGTCTTTAAAAAGGGTGGTGTGGAGTAGGAGGCAGAGTGGGAGAGTGTCTAGTAGTATTTATAAAAATGGGGAAACACCCTTAAGGGTGAATGCATGGGGCTGTGTAAGTGTGAGAGGGCATCTAGGGATATGTAAAAGTATGGGAGAGTGCTTAAGGTTGTGTGCAATAATCAGCGGGCATTTAGGGTTGTGTATATTGGTTGGAGAGTGCCTATGGGTTTGAGTAAGGGTGGGCAAATGTCCTAGTGGTATTTGTAAGAAAGGGACAGCATCTAGAGGTAAGCACCTGTGTGTGTGTGAGGGTTGCAGTGTGCCTAGGGGTATGAGTATTGGTGTGAGAGTGCCTATGGGTGTGTGTAAGTGCTAGAGGTGTGAATAAATGTGGGAGAGTGCCTAGGGGTGTGTGTAAGTGCTAGGTGTGTGAATAAAGGTGGGAGAGTGCCTAGGGGGTGTGTATAAGTGCTAGGTGTGTGAATAAAGCTGGGAGAGTGCCTAGGGTGTGTGTGTAAGTCCTAGGGTTTGGAATAAGGGTGGGAGAGTGCCTGGGTGTGTGTATGGTTGGGAGAGTTTCTAGGGGTGTGGATAAGGTTGGGAAAGTGCTAGGTGTCAATAAGGGTGGGAGAGTGCCTAGAAGTGTGTATAAGGGTGGGAGAGTGCATAGGGGTGTGTGGAAGAATGTCCAGGGGTGTGAATAAGGGTGGAAAAGTGCTATGGGGTGTGAATAAGCTTGGGAGAGTGCCTAGGGGTGTGAATAAGGTTAGGAGAGTGCTTAGGGGTGTTAATAAGGGTAGGGGAATGCTTAGGGGTGTATGGGATAGTCCCTAGGGATGTGAATAAGGGTGGGAGAGTGCCTACGGGTGTGTGGAAGAATGCCCAGGAGTGTGAATAAGGATAGAAAAGTGCTTAGGAGTGTGAAAAAGGGTGGGAGAGTGCCTAAGGGTAAGAATAAGGTTGGGAGAGCGCTTGGGCTGAGAATAAGAGTGTGAGAGTGCCTAGGGTGTGTTAATGTGGAAGAGTGCCTAAAGATGAGAATAAGCCTGGGATATTGCCTAGGGGTATGTGTAAGTATGGGAGAGTACCTAAGGGTGAGAATACGGTTGGGAGAGTGCCTAGGATATAAGTGTGGGAAAGTGCCTAAAAGTGAGACTAATGATAGGAGTGTGCCTAGGGGTGTGTATAAGTGTGGGAGAGTGCTTATGGCATGGAATAAAATAGAAGGACCAGTGTGTAATAATACAATTACAAAACTTTATTTTAATGCAGCATTATCACACTTAGGTATTAAGCATTGATCTGCATACTGTAGTGTACTGTGAAGTTGCTACAAGGTGGGATACAAGGTGTGGCGTGAACAGTGGGATCTTGCAACATGAATATTAGACCGTAGAGAAACAAATGTCATGAAAAACATGTTTTATTTTTTGTTTCTTCCTTGTGTCTTTTAGAATTTGTTAATGAAAATCCTTTTGTCTGCTATTTCCCAAAGGAAATAGCTAAAAGACAGCAGCAGCACAAAGATTTAGTTAAAATAAAATGTTTATATATATAATGTTTGGAGTGTCATGAACAAAAGTGAGGCTTAACTGACAAGGAAAAAGTGTTTTTCATCATAGGAGTATCGATTTTTAACTGCATGTACAGATTAAGGGGTTGATTTATTATTATTTGTTGAGCGGACATAATTTGCTATAGCGAATCATGTTTGCTCTACATCGCTAAATACGCTGTCTGGTGAAATACTTGTGCAATGCCGCTCCCTTCTCACTGGCATCCAATCGGCCGATAGCAGGGGCTGTCAATAGTCCCGATCGGATCGGGATTATTTCAATCTGCCACCTAAAATATAGCGGACAGGTTAAAGGGACATAATACTCATATGCTAAATCCCTTGAAACTGATGCAGTATAACTGCAAAAAGCTGACAGGAAAATATCACCTGAGCATCTCTATGTAAAAAAGGAAGATATTTTACCTCACAATCTCCTCAGCTCAGCAGAGTAAGTTCTGTGTAAAAAGTTATACTCAGCTGCTGCCCAGCTGCAGGTAAAAAAAAAAAATATGAAGAAATGAACAGCAGCCAATCAGCATCAACTATGCTGAGGTCATGAACTCTCTTACTGTGATCTCATGAGATTTCACTTAACTCTCATGAGATTTCATTGTAAACTTCCTTACACTGAATAGGGAAATAAGTTGAGTGTGCACGAAAGCTCGCTCCTTCCGCTGTCCCGGGACAGACACACTGATTTGCTGCTTAGAAGTCCTTTACAATGGGATGTGGCTACTGAGAAACCTTTGAGGTAAAATATCTTTCTTTTTTACATAGAGATGTTCAGGTGATATTTTCTAGTCAGCTTTTTCCAGCTATATTGTATCACTTTCAAGTATTTAAACATTTGGGTATTATGGCCCTTTAAGGAGCAGTGGTCTTACGACTGCTTCTTCTTAACTTCCTTTTCAGGCAAGTCTGAAATGATGGGCCTCTGAAGCAGCATCCGCTGCTTAATAAATGGAGCCCTAAATCTTGTGACACGTGCTTGCGTCTGTTCATTTATTAGTTAAAGAGGCAGCATGTTTTGAGCTTTCAAATTAATGCAAAGGATACAGCAAAATCAGTGGTTTTGCCCTGAACATGAGAACATGTCTAATGATATTGGGCTCCATGTACTAAGCAGCAAAAGCTGCTCCAGAGCCCTTGCATCCCGCAATGTAAGAAGCAGAGGTCATTAGACCGCTGCTCCATACACCCTATGCCACCTCTGAGGAGGTGAGGGGAAATCAGAGAGCTCGCTCCTGGGGATTGACAATCCCTTCTCTCATGTGATTGGTCGTGCAAGAGAAGGGGCGGGCATTATACGCTTACTTGAGCGTGTAATGAAACATACGGGCAGCATTTATTGTTTGTCCGCTGCCCATATGTAGCAAAGGCGAGCGGACAAATTCTTGAGTGGAGAAGCTTGTCCGCTTGCTCCTTCGTACATGGGGCAATACATAAATAAACTGTGAGCATGTCTAATAATGTTGTCTTAAACCGTGAGCACGTTTAATGAATATGAGTTGTACAGTTTATATTTCCCTAAAAAAGCTACATAAATCCCACTGGACGTTAAACTAATTTTTTACTAGATCTAATTTTCGCGTTTCATCTGCTCTGTCTGGCTCATCAGAAGATTTTTTAAGCACTAGTTTTTTTTTCCCATCCTCTTCATGGCAAGCCAGAGCGTATCCTGGTCGTAATGCAGACTCAAAGTAAAAGCTGTTTGTAGTGCCTCTTGAGAACGTTTTTTGATAGAATATAATGTCGCTGGTGTCTCCCCTAATGATTTGGGGACAGTCTTGTTGCTGAAAGAGAAAATTTGAAATTAACACAAGTGAAGTACAAATATTTGATTCAAAGCAGAAATAAACAACAGTGGGGATATTTTATAGCAGGTACAGCATTGTCATTATCTTATATAAGAAGATATTACAGCCATAAGGCATTATATTGTAACTAGTCCTAAAGCCGAGTAAACCGGCCATTTTCTGCAGTTCAGTGGTCCCACCTGCCCGGCCACGCCCTGTTACTGATGCCCTGTCCTGCCACGCCTGACACACCCGCTCACGCCCGGCCATATCCCTATCACACCTGCTCCCGTCCACCCTCTCTGCTGTCTGATCCTAATGCTTCCTTACAGCCAGGCCAGGTATGTTTGTCTCGTGCTGCAGTCTCCACTGTGCATGACAGCTTCAGACAAACATACCTGGCCTTTTATTATATAGGAATAGTCCTAAAGCATGTGTACAAAGGCCATTTTTTGCAGTACAGCAGTCCCACCCCTCTCCCCTCTCTTTTTCCCACCTCTCTTTTGCTCTCTCTCTTTCCCCCCTCTTTTGCTCTCTCTCAATTTCTTTTTTGCTCTCTCCCTTCTCTTTTGCTCTCTCTCCCCTCTCTTTTGCTCTCTCTCTCCCCTCTTTTGCTCTCTCTCTCCCCTCTTTTGTTCTTTCTCCACCCTCTTTTGCTCTCTCTCCCTCCTCTTTTGCTCTCTCTCCCTCCTCTTTTGCTCTCTCTCTCCCCTCTCTTTTGCTCTCTCTCCCCTCTCTTTTGCTCTCTCCCCTCTCTTTTGCACTCTCTCCCCCTCTTTTGCACTCTCTCCCCCTCTTTTGCTCTCTCTCCCCCCTCTTTTGCTCTCTCCCCCCTCTTTTGCTCTCTCTCCCCCCTCTTTTGCTCTCTCTCCCCTCTCTTTTGCTCTCTCTCCTCTCTTTTGCTCTCTCTCTCCTCTCTTTTGCTCTCTCTCCCCTCTCTTTTGCTCTCTCCCCTCTCTTTTGCCCTCTCTCCCCCATCTTTGCTCTCTCTCCCCCATCTTTTGCTCTCTCTCCCACATCTTTTGCTCTCTCTCCTCCTGTTTTTTTCTGTCCCTCATCTTTTGCCTTCTCTCCCCCTCTTTATTCTCTCCCCCCCTGTTTCGCTCTCTCTCCCCCCTTTTTGCTCTCTTTCCACCCTCTTTTGCTCTCTCTCCCTTATCTTTTGCTCTCTCTCCCACCTCTTTTGCTCTCTCCCCTCTTCCCCTCTCTTCTGCTCTCTCCCCTCTCTTTTGCTCTCTCTCTCTCTCCCCACTCTTTTTCTCTCTCCCCCCTTGTTGGTGCTCTCTCCCCCCTCTTTTGCTCTCTCTCCCCCCTCTTTTGCTCTCTCTCCCCCCTCTTTTGCTCTCTCTCCCCCTCTTTTGCTCTCTCTCCCCCTTCTTTTGATCTCTATCCCCCTTCTTTTGCTCTCTCTCTCCCCCTCTTTTGCTCTCTCTCCCCTCTCTTTTGCTCTCTCTCCCCTCTCTTTTGCTCTCTCTCCCCCCCCTCTTTTGCACTCTCTCCCCCTTCTTTTGCATTCTCCCCCCTTCTTTTGCTCTCTCTCCCCCTCTTTTGCTCTCTCCCCCTATTTTGCTCTCTCTCCCCCCTTTTTGCTCTCTTTCCCCTCTCTTTTGCTCTCTCCCCCCCCCCTCTTTCTCGCTCTCTCTCTCTCTCCTCTTTTGCTCTTTTTTCTCTATCTCCCCTGTTTCACTCTTTCTTCCCCCTTTTGCTCTCTTTCCACCCTCTTTTACTCTCTCTCCCCTATCTTTTGCTCTCTCTCCCACCTCCTTTGCTCTCTCCCCTCTGCCCCTCTCTTTTGCTCTCTCCCCTCTCTTTTGCTCTCTCTCTCCCCCACTCTTTTTCTCTCCCCCCCTCCCTCTTGGCACTCTCTCTTCCTCTTTTGCTCTCTCTCTTCCTCTTTTTCACTCTCCCTCCTCTTTTGCGTTCTCTCCCCCCTCTTTCTCTCCCTCCTCTTTTGCGTTCTCTCCCCCTGTTTCGCTCTCTCTCCCTCCCTTTTCGCTCTCTCTCCACCCTCTTTTGCTCTCTCTCCCCTATCTTTTGCTCTCTCTCTCTCCCCCTCTTTTGCTCTCTCTCCCCTTCTTTTGCTCTCTCTCCTCAATCTTTTGCTTTTCTCTCCCCCTCTTTTGCTCTCTCTCCCCCTCTTTTGCTCTCTCTCCCCCTTCTTTTGCTCTCTCTCCCCCCCTCCTTTGCTCTTTCTCCCCTCTTTTGCTCTTTCTCCCCCCCTCTTTTGCTCTCTCTCCCCTCTCTTTTGCTCTCTCTCCCCCTCTTTTGCTCTCTCTCCCCCCTCCTTTGCTCTTTCTCCCCTCTTTTGCTCTTTCTCCCCCCTCTTTTGCTCTCTCTCCCCTCTCTTTTGCTCTCTCTCCCCCCTCTTTTGCTCTCTCTCCCCCCTCTTTTGCTCTCTCTCCCCTCTCTTTTGCTCTCTCTCCCCATTCTTTTGATCTCTATCCCCCTTCTTTTGCTCTCTCTCCCCCTTTTTTGCTCTCTCTCCCCTCTCTTTTGCTCTCTCTCCCCTCTCTTTTGCTCTCTCTCCCCCCTCTTTTGCACTCTCTCCCCCCTTCTTTTGCACTCTCCCTCCTTCTTTTGCTCTCTCTCCCCCCCTCTTTTGCTCTTTCCCCCTATTTTGCTCTCTCTCCCCCCTTTTTGCTCTCTCTCCCCTCTCTTTTGCTCTCTCTCTCCCCCACTCTTTTTCTCTCCCCCCTCCCTCTTGGCACTCTCTCTTCCTCTTTTTCACTCTCCCTCCTGTTTTGCGTTCTCTCCCCCCTCTTTTTTTTCTCTCCCCCTGTTTCGCTCTCTCTCCCTCCCTTTTCGCTCTCTCTCCACCCTCTTTTGCTCTCTCTCCCCTATCTTTTGCTCTCTCTCTCTCCCCCTCTTTTGCTCTCTCTCCCCTTCTTTTGCTCTCTCTCCTCAATCTTTTGCTTTTCTCTCCCCCTCTTTTGCTCTCTCTCCCCCTCTTTTGCTCTCTCTCCCCCTTCTTTTGCTCTCTCTCCCCCCTCCTTTGCTCTTTCTCCCCCCTCTTTTGCTCTCTCTCCCCTCTCTTTTGCTCTCTCTCCTTCTCTTTTGCTCTCTCTCCCCCCTCCTTTGCTCTTTCTCCCCTCTTTTGCTCTTTCTCCCCCCTCTTTTGCTCTCTCTCCCCTCTCTTTTGCTCTCTCTCCCCCTCTTTTGCTCTCTCCCCCCCCTCTTTTGCTCTCTCTCCCCCCTCTTTTGCTCTCTCTCTCTCTCCCCCTCTTTTGCTCTCTCTCCCCATTCTTTTGATCTCTATCCCCCTTCTTTTGCTCTCTCTCCCCCTTTTTTGCTCTCTCTCCCCTCTCTTTTGCTCTCTCTCCCCTCTCTTTTGCTCTCTCTCCCCCCTCTTTTGCACTCTCTCCCCCTTCTTTTGCACTCTCCCCCCTTCTTTTGCTCTCTCTCCCCCCTCTTTTGCTCTTTCCCCCTATTTTACTCTCTCCCCCCCCCTTTTTGCTCTCTCTCCCCTCTCTTTTGCTCTCTCTCCCCCCCTCTTTCTCTCTCTCTCTCTCTCTCTCTCTCTCTCTCTCTCTCTCTCTCTCCTCTTTTGCTATTTTTTCTCTCTCTCCCCTGTTTCACTATTTCTCCCCCCTTTTGCTCTCTTTCCACCCTCTTTTGCTCTCTCTCCCCTATCTTTTGCTCTCTCTCCCACCTCCTTTGCTCTCTCCCCTCTGCCCCTCTCTTTTGCTCTCTCCCCTCTCTTTTGCTCTCTCCCCTCTCTTTTGCTCTCTCTCTCTCTCCCCCAGTCTTTTTCTCTCCCCCCCCTCCCTCTTGGCACTCTCTCTTCCTCTTTTGCTCTCTCTCCCCCCTCTTTTGCCCTCTCTCCCCCTCTTTTGCTCTCTCTCCCCCTTCTTTTGCTCTCTCCCCCTTCTTTTGATCTCCCCCCCCTCTTTTGCTCTCTCTCCCCCCCTCTTTTGCTCTCTCTCCCCTCTCTTTTGCTCTCTCTCCCCTCTCTTTTGCTCTCTCTCCCCTCTCTTTTGCACTCTCTCCCCCTCTTTTGCATTTTCTCCCCCTCTTTTGCTCTCTCTCCCCTTTCTTTTGCTCTCTCCCCTCTCTTTTGCACTCTCTCCCCCTCTTTTGCATTTTCTCCCCCTCTTTTGCTCTCTCTCCCCTTTCTTTTGCTCTCTCCCCCCTCTTTTGCTCTCCCTCTCCCCTCTTTTTCTCTTTCTATCCTCTCTTTTGCTCTCCCTTCCCCCTATTTTGCTCTCTCTTCCCCCTCTTTTGCTCTCTCTCCCCCTCTCTTTTTCTCTCTCTCCCCTCTCTTTTGATTTCTCTCTCCCTCTTTTTCTCTCTCCCCCTATTTTTATCTCAACCTCCTCTTTTGCTCTCTCTCTCCCCCCTCTTTTCTCTCTCTGCCCCCTCTTTTGCTCTCTCTCTACCCCCTCTTTTCTCTCTCTGCCCCTCTTTTGCTCTCTCTCTCCCCTCTTTTTTCTTTATCTCTCCTCTTTTGCTCTCTCTCCCTCCTCTTTTCTCTCTCCCTCTCTCTCTCTCTCTCTCTCTCTCTCTCTCTCTCTCTCTCTCCTCTTTTGCTCTCTCTCCCTCTCCACCTCTTTTTCTCTCTCCCTCCTCTTTTGCCTTCTCTCCCCCCTCTTTTTTCTCTCTCTCCCCTCTTTCACTCTCTCTCCCCCCTTTTTGCTCTCTTTCCACCCTCTTTTGCTCTCTCTCCCTATCTTTTGCTCTCTCTCCCACCTCCTTTGCTCTCTCCCCTCTGCCCCTCTCTTTTGCTCTCTCCCCTCTCTTTTGCTCTCTCTCTCTCTCCCCCACTCTTTTTCTCTCCCCTCCTCTTGGTGCTCTCTCCCCCCTCTTTTGCACTCTCTCCCCCTCTTTTGCTCTCTCTCCCCTCTCTTTTGCTCTCTCTCTCCCCTCTTTTGCTCTCTCTCTCCCTCATTTGCTCTCTCTCCCCCCTATTTTGCTCTCTCTCTCCCCCTCTTTTGCTCCCTCTCCCCTTCTTTTGCTCTTTCTCCCCCTTCTTTTGCTCTCTCCCCCCTTCTTTTGCTCTCTCTCCCCTCTCTTTTGCTCTCTCTCCCCTCTCTTTTGCTCTCTCTCCCCTCTCTTTTGCACTTTCTCCCCCTCTTTTGCATTTTCTCCCCCTCTTTTGCTCTCTCTCCCCCCTTCTTTTGCTCTCTCCCCCCTCTTTTTCTCTTTCTCCCCTCTCTTTTGCTCTCCCTTCTCCCTATTTTGCTCTCTCTCCCCCTCTCTTTTACTCTCTCTCCCCTCTCTTTTGCTTTCTCTCTCCCTCTTTTTCTCTCTCAAGGTATGCTTGTCCTTGTGCAATCTCTACTGTGCATGACTGCATCTGACAAACATACCTGGCCTTTTATTATATAGGATGTGTGTGCCTTTCACTTACATTTAAAACCTGCATTACTAGATAAAAAGATCTGCAGCTAAAATATGCCCCCTCTTTTTATCTCAACCTCCTCTTTTGCTCTCTCTCTCCCCTCTCTTTTCTCTCTCAAGGTATGCTTGTCCTTGTGCAGTCTCTACTGTGCATGACTGCATCTGACAAACATACCTGGCCTTTTATTATATAGGATGTCTGTGCCTTTCACTTACATTTAAAACCTGCATTACTAGATAAAAAGATCTGCAGCTAAAATATGCCTTTCTAAAATTCTTTGAGGGACGTCACATTACTGACAAAATAGTCTGGCTAGAGCGGACAGCTTCAGATCATAAGGCTCTAAATCAAGCATATTATTAATACGTAGTTTAGATTGAAGAATCCATATAATCTATTTTTTTTTATCAGGAAACATTTGTTATATTAAAGGGACAGTGAACTGTAAAAGTAATGTTTTTCACTTAATATGTTCCAATGACTTGTTATATAAACTCCCAAGTGTAAAATATATGCGGAATTGCCTATTTAAGTTTATTTTTGTATTTGAAATAGCTGTTTTTATTCTTTGAAATCACAACCCATCAAAATGGTTTGAGCCTGGAGGGAAATCAGATATCCTTAGTTTATCACACAGCTTCTTTATATTATCTCTGTAAACCAAAACCCAATACTTAGAACAATTGAAAAAAGTGTAATTTCTTCTGCTGGTGTCACGTTACTTCCACCAGGTGTATATACCTTTAACTCACACCTCATAAATTCCCATAGTTCCTAACGCTACCTGCCAATTAATGTTTTGTGTGTAGCGTAGCTGCTCTCTGAACAAGCTGTCCCTTCAGATATGGCTCTAAGAAACCTGTGTGAACATTTGATTTCTTCAACATCTAACTAGCCACTGGCTCACTGGATTTATAGCTTTGTGCTCAAAGGTCTAGCTCCAGCTTTTCCGCTGGCTGGTAAATATAAACAGAGGTTACTTCCCTGCAAACGCTGCAGCGTCTCCCTCCGTGGAAACCCCGATCTGCCTCTGCATCACTCTCTAAGATCTCCTTGGCATCTTACAATACCTTTTCCTAAGTGGCTGTAAAGACTGAACCTTGTAAGTCTGTCTAATAAGGACTTTGTACCTATCTCCGTTCACTTGATTCCCGTTAAATGACAGGCTCCTCCTTCTCTGCTCTGACAGACATTTCACACTTACGCTGCACTGACAGAGACTCCTGGCAATCTGCCCCCACAGCCTACATCACAGTGATTGACACATTCTCCTCGTAGCTTTTAACGCCTTCTCAGACACGTCACAAACCAGTGTGTTCCTCCTATCTGCTTACGCAGACACTGCAAGTACCACTGCAGACCCTCAGCTAAAGTGTGAGCTTGAAACACTATCGCTACTTTCTAAAGACAATTAATACAACTAAAACAAACAACCTGCAACACAGTATCCATCTGCATCTCATAAAGAACATACAGTCTATGAACTTATCCACTCCTGTAACAATATAACAGGACATTCCCAATACATATTGCTCCTAAAATTTCGATTAGCTATCTGCAGTTGTGATCCAGGAACAATCTGATCTTTGATTCTATACGCTGCCTGACAGCTGGCTATGTTTAGACAGGTTTTCATTAGCCTATACTTAAGTATAAAAACTTACAGAAAATGTAGTGATACCACAGAAAAAAACAGCTATTTAAAATAGTGAAATAAGTAAAATGACCTATTTGTAAACAACTTAATACACTCCAGCAGGTACAATGGATAATTGGAAACAAATTAAATAAGGGTAAACTGCCCCTTTAACTGTTTTAGCTCAACAACATGCAATGCATTGTGGTCCTTCCTAAAAAAGCCAAAGAGTTAACTGTATGTACTTAGTGTAACAGTAAACAACTTGTAATCACAGGACATTGTTGTAGTCTTGTTATAGAATAAGATACCAGCCAAGTCTAAACATTTTTAAAATTTTGTTAGCTGCAATCCTATATAATAAAACGCCAGGTATGTTTGTCCAAAGCTGTCATGCCCAGTAGAGACTGCAGCACGAGACAAACATACCTGGCCTGGTCGTAAGGAAGCATGTGGATCAGACAGCAGAGAGGGTGGGCGGAATCTGGCGTGACCAACGGGAGCGGGTTTGGCTGGATGGTAGCGGGTGTGCCAGGGGCGGGGCATGGACGAGCGGGTGGGACCGATGCACTGCAGAAAATGGCCCGTGTACACAGGCTTTAGGACTAGTTGTTTTAGATACAAACGCCACCCATCCCTTGTCTGAGTCAGTCTGGGCATGAGTCTTGAGATGACAAGGCTAGTCAGGGTTATTTGTTAGTATAACTTGCATTGTTTTGCAGATGTTATCTGCTAAAACTTATTAGGGACATCTGTCAAGCAGAGAAGTCTGCCGTGTGCATTTTCAGTATTAGAAAATCTGCAATTTTCAGAGCTGAATTATATGAAAGTATATTGTAAAGTTGTTTTACTCTGCACTGCACAACTAAATACTTTATCTAAAAATCTCAAGGTGTTAACTGTCCCTTTAATCTTCAATTTCAGCCTGAACTGGTATTTCATTTCACAATGATTATGTGTAAAGGAGAAGTAACTGCCTTTAGCAAAAAACAATTTCTCAGTCACTATAAAACACAGATTTTTTTTTATACTTTACCCTCCTATCACAATGCTATGAGGAAGGGGATTCCCACAAGAATCTGAGGGCTTAGATGGAACCAAATGCTTAAACCTAGCCCAGGACAGACACTAAGGGCCAGATTACAAGTGGAGCACTAAACATCGCTTGCATGCTGTTTTTGTATTAAAAAAAAAGGCTAGATTTTTTCTTTTAAGAAAAAACTGCAATGCCCTCTATTTTGAGGGCATTTGGGGCAGTTTAAGAAAATTAACCAAAGATCTAATCTCTGGTTAATTTTCAGAGCGCTAAATTTGCCCATTTGCGGGAACACGATAATTTAGCTTGCCACTTGTAGCTAGGGGCCTATTTAATATGGTGCGAGCAGAAATGATCCGATATAGCGGATCATGTCCACTGAACATCGATAAATGCAGACAGCATACGCTGTCAGCATTTATCATTGCACCAGCAGTTCTTGTGAACCGCTGGTGCAATACCGCCCTCTGCAGATTCATGGCCAATAGCATGGGGTGTCAATCAACCTGATCGTATTCGATTGGGCTGATTTCTGTCCGCCGCCTCACAGCAGGCAGACAGGTTATGAAGCTTGATAAATATGCCCCCTAGTACTAAATGCCTAGACTTGTGAAATTGTTTCCTCTTTATAGGAGAGCTAGCAGTCAGCCAAGTAACAATTCTCATTAAAGAAGTCCAGTTTCCCTTCTGGAAGAGGCCAGATTACCAGTGGGGCGCTAAATATTTTTATTGATCCCGCTAACTGCACTCAAAATTACATTTTATATACATATGATTGTTTTTGTAATGTAGAATATGTCTATTTAAAACACATTAAAACATATAAAAATTGATTTAAAATGATATTGCATGTTTAAAGGTAGTTGACTGAAAAGGGCTCAAAAGTGTGTGTATATATATATATATACCCACACATACATATATATATATATATATATATATATATACACACACACACACACATATATATACATATATATATATATATATATATATATATATATCACATATATGAAATTACAAAAAAGAGACGCACTCGCCGGGTCTTAATCCAAAGTGTGTTTAATACACCAAGTGGAACAGTATATCACATATATTATATACTGTATATTGTGTATGTATATATATATATATATACACACACATACATACAGTCATGGCCAAAAATATTGGCACCCCTGCATTTCTGTCAGATAATGCACCATTTTGCCCACAAAATTGTTGCAATTACAAATGTTTAGGCATTCTAAAGTTTATTTATTTTGTGATGCTCGTGTAATTTGTAATTAAACTCACCTTTATCAATTAGCAGGTGCTGACAATATAGAAATCACACCGCAGCCAGTTAAAATTGTGAAAAATTGACTCAACCTTTCTGTTGTGTGTCTCTGTGGGCCACACTGAGCATGGAGAGGAGAAAGAGCAGCAAAGATTTGTCTGAGGATTTGAGAATAAAAATTGTGGAAAAGCATGGACAATCTCAAGGTTACAAGTCCATCTCCAGAAATCTTAATGTTCCTGTGTCCACTGTGCGCAACATTGTCAAGAAGTTTACAGCCCATGGCACTGTAGCTAATCTCCCTGGACATGGACGAAAGAAAAACATTGATCAAAGATTGCAACAAAGGATTGTCCGAATGGTGGATAAAGAACCTTAATCAAGAATACAGTCTCTACAGTCAAACATGGTGGAGGTTCACTGATGTTTTGTGGTTGCTTTGCTGCTTAAGACAATGGATGTTGACTTAACTGTGTGCATGGCATTATGAAATCTGAAGACTGCCAAAGAATTATGTGGTGCAATGTATTGCCCAGTGTCAGAAAGTTGGGTCTCCGTCCGAGGTCATGGGTCTTACAGCAGGACAATGACCCAAAGCCCACGTCAAAAAGATCAAAAAATGGTTTTAGACAAAGCACTGAAGAGTACTGAACTGGCCAGAAATGAGTCCAGATTTCAATCCCATAGAGCACCTGTGGAGAGATCTCAAAACAGCACTTGGAAAAAGGAACCCTTCCAATCTGGAGCAGTTGGTGAAAGAAGAGTGGTCCAAAATTCCAGTAGAGAGGTGTAAGAAACTAATTGATGGTTACAGGAAGCAATTGACTTCAGTTATTTCTTCCAAGGGGTGTGCTAACAAATATTAAATTGAGGGTGCCAATAATTTTGTCCAGTATATTTTTGGAGTTTTGCAAGAAATGTGTCAGATTTAGCTTTTTTTTCTCCAATTTTTTTGTGTCATATCAATACAAACCAAAGAAATTAACATGAGAATGCCTAAACATTTGTAATTTCAGACATTTTCTGGGCAAAGTGGTGCGTTATCTGACAGAAATGCAGGGGTGCCAATATTTTTGGCCATGACTATATATATATATATATATATATATATATATATATATATATATATATATATATATATATATATATATACATACATATATATGTGTATACACATGTTTGCACATGTATACACACAATTATTATGACCCTGGGGAAGTCTTCCTATGGGTTATGGGGGAAACCAGACGTGGACTCCTTGCCCAGTGTGCTTAGAGGAATGTGGCTGCACCTCACCGACGAGGCCGAAACGATCGTCTGGGGTTGTCATGTTCCTTGTTCAGAGGAGAATTGCCTGGTATTTCGGGGCTGGACTGACCTTACTTGGCAGGATCAGACTGATATACTTCAGCAAAGTTTTCTTCTGTGAAAAGCACACTGGTCTAAAAGAGGCTGCTTCCGGGTGGTAAATCGCCATAGAACAAGCCACTGAGCTGTTGTTCGTTCCTGGTAGAGCGCTTCTCTCTTTATATGCAAATTATTATGACCCTGGGGAAGTCTCCCTATGGGTGATGGGGGAAACCAGACGTGGACTCCTTGCCCAGTGTGCTTAGAGGAATGTGGCTGCACCTCACTGACGAGGCCCATAGGAGGCCGAAACGATCGTCTGGAGTTGTCATGTTCCTTGTTCAGAGGAGAATTGCCTGGTAATTCGGGGCTGGACTGACCTTACTTGGCAGGATCAGACTGATATACTTCAGGAAAGTTTTCTTCTGTGAAAAGCACACTGGTCTAAAAGAGGCTGCTTCCGGGTGGTAAATCGCCATAGAACAAGCCACTGAGCTGTTGTTCGTTCCTGGTAGAGCGCTTCTCTCTTTGTATGCAAATTATTATGACCCTGGGGAAGTCTCCCTATGGGTGATGGGGGAAACCAGACGTGGACTCCTTGCCCAGTGTGCTTTGAGGAATGTGGCTGCACCTCACTGACGAGGCCCATAGGAGGCCGAAACGATCGTCTGGGGTTGTCATGTTCCTTGTTCAGAGGAGAATTGCCTGGTATTTCGGGGCTGGACTGACCTTACTTGGCAGGATCAGACTGATATACTTCAGGAAAGTTTTCTTCTGTGAAAAGCACACTGGTCTAAAAGAGGCTGCTTCCGGGTGGTAAATCGCCATAGAACAAGCCACTGAGCTGTTGTTCGTTCCTGGTAGAGCGCTTCTCTCTTTGTATGTATATATATATATATATATATATATATATATATATATATATATATATATATATGATACATTGGAGCCCTTTCCAGTCAAACAACTTGTTATATACCATACCCCATATAACCCTTATAAAACATTTATATTAATATTTACATGTTTTTTTTTTATAAATAGTGTATATATGAATATAATAGTTTATTTAAATGTGTTTTGTGAAAACAAATGTTTATACTTACATTGACGCTAGGTCACCACCAGTCACGCTAATTGTTCTCAAGCCCAACCTTTTGCTTTCAAAATATGCGTATTAGTTAGTGAGGTTGTGATAGTGCTTGTCGCGTCCCATGCTAACTTTATTGCGCCTCGTGTAATCTAGCTCTTTATTGCCAAGAATTTGTAAATCTCCAGAATGTTCACTCACCTTGAAGCTAATCTTCATATCTTCTGTGCAGCACATACAGTAAGTCTTCTGATTAGCCTTAATAATGAAAGCCACAGAAAGTCCTGGAGAAAATTTTGTGTTTTTATATTTGTGTAGGTTAAACTGTACACCTCCTGTGATAATGTAAAAAATAAGTTATATTAATGTCTTATTCAAACGTGAAAAAGTTCACTTAAAGGGATAGTAAACACCAAAAATATTATTGTTCAAAAAGATAGATAATCTCTTTATTTACCATTCCCCAGTTTTCCATAACCAACACAGTTATATTAATATACTTTTAACCTCTGTGATTATCTTGTATTTAAGCCTCTGCAAACTGCTTCCTTATCTCAGATCTTTTGACAGACTTGCATTTCAGACAATTAGTGCTGACTCTTAAATAACTTCACATGCATGAGCAGAGCACAGTGTTATCTATATGAAACACATAAACTAACGCACTCTAGCTGTGAAAAACTGTAAAAAGCATTCAGATGAGAGGCTTACCTAGGTTTAGCTTTCAACTAAGAATAACACGAGAACAAAGCAAATTTGATGATACAGGTAAATTAGAAAGTTGGTTAAAATTGCATGCCCTATCTGAATCATTTAAGTTTAATTTGGACTTTACTATCCCTTTAAAAAAAGTTGAAACACTTCCCGCCACCCCCCCCCCCCCCAGTGTATTGCATACAAGAAGAACTAGGCAAATAAATGCACCATCTGACCCAGATACTCTTGAACTGACAAAGGAAGGTTTAAGTTTGTATTTATTTTTTAGTGGGTCAGTACAGCATAACCTAAGTTTTAATATTTCATAAGGTAACTGCGAAAAAAGGAATTTTCATGTTTTTCATTATTTATGTGAGGATTTCAACTCCAACATTTTTTTTGCTATTTAATTTCCCTAGTTTTCAAAAAGATATACAACACATAAAATGCTCTTAACCACTTGCAGAAAAGCAGTTAAAGGACCAATCAGTACAGTATAATTACATAATTAACAAGTGCATAATAAAAAGACAATGATTTTACACCTAGGGGCATATCTATCAAGCTTCGTATGGAGCTTGAAGCCTTGTGTTTCTGGTGAGCCGTTAGGCTCACCAGAAACACCTGTTATGAAGCAGCGGTATAAAGACCGCTGCTCCATAACCTGTCCGCCTGCTCTGAGGAGGCGGACAGAGATTGCCTTAATTCAACCCGATCGAATACGATCAGGTTGATTGACACTCCCTGCTAGCGGGCGATTGGCCGTGAATCTGCAGGGGGCGGCGTTCACAAGAGCTGCTGGTGCAATGCTGAATGCGGAGAGCGTATTGCTCTCCGCATTCAGCGAGGTCTGTCGGACATGATCCGCAATGTCGGATCATGTCCAACAGGCCTTTCATAAATAGGGGCCCTACTCTGAATTTCAAATAAGCAGTAGATTTTTTTTTCTGACAAATTTATTTTTTCTCCCATTTGCTGACCACATGTATCATGTGACAGACATCAGCCAATCACAGACTAGCATACGTATACCCTGTGAGCTTGTGCACATGCTCAGTAGGATGTTGTTCCCCAGAAAGTGTGCATATAAAAAGACTGTACAAAATTTGATAATGGAAGTAAACTGGAAAGTGTCTTAAAACTGCTGCTCTATCTGAATCATAAAAGTTTATTTTGACTTGAGTGTCCCTTTAAGATTACACAAACCGAGAACTATATAATTCTACACTTGAGCTACACGTCTTTTTTTTGCATGTTTTGATCATAGCTATATAAGCTCTAAATAGGGTTGCCACCCAGTCAGTGTTGTACCATCAGTGCCAGTGTTTTTAAGGTTCAGGTCAATTTAGATAATATTAAATAAGTATAGAAATAAAGGACCTCTCATGCAGAAACTCATTCTATGGGGTAGTTTCACCAAAGGTCGAGCGGACATGATTCGCTGTAGCAAACCATGCCCGCTCGACCTCCTCTGGTGAAATGCTTGTGCAATGTCTCTTAACTTCAGTTTCTGGGGGACCAGAAACGATGGGGCGTCAATTGACCCCCATATGTGTTCTTATCTAATTATAAAAATAACCCTTTAAAAAGGGCCTAGAAGCTTTAGTTTCTGAGTTATGGTGAGCAATAATGTATGATTAAGGATTGGTGAGCCGAAACATTGCTTGTACTGTTGACCCACTATACACAATAAAGGTCTTTTTATCCTAAGAAGTGCATAACAGATATAGATCTGGCTGCCTTCCTGTAGTCTATAAATACCCTAGTATCAGAATATTACTGTGCTTTCTTTATCCACATCGGTAATACACCAAGAGAGAGTTTAGTATGGTGTGAAGGTATATGGATCCTATGGGGGCTAGATTGCATACATATATAAATATTAATGCCAATTTTAATATATAAAAATGGGTATAAAAATGTATATTTATATGTATATAGGTTTATGGGAATAGCCCTTCAGAATAAGATAAAAAGTATTTTAAATAGTGCACATTGAGGGGAAGTTGGTGTATAACCAACATGAGTGTATATCCCTTTAAATGAGCTAAACGCTTTTTACTGGAAAAAATGTAACCAAGAAATCTGCCTGGGATAGATATAAGTATATTTGTGAAAAAAGCCTAATAGCTCACATATATTCACTCTTAAGCTGCTTGTAAACATTTAGCCCATAAAATAAAAAAGAACAAGCAAGTTTTATAAAGATTTATGCTAATCCATTTTTACTATTTTAAAACCGACATAAGAAGGGCACTTGCCAGTTTCCAATATGGAGGAACAAGCCGTTAAGCTAACAGGACTCAATGGTATTTAAATCAGATAGGAGGGGGGCGGCCCCTACCTCTGATGAAGCAGCCAATAGGCGAGGCTGATTCGCCTAAGTTATCAAGCCCTACACACCGGCAAAAGTAGAATAAAGTGATGTAAGCTTCGATCCGCCGTTCGGCACAATCTGACTACATTTGCTAGTTATCAAAAAACTAGCAGGTACGCTCGGCACTTTTACGGCCCAGCGTACCTGGTTTCAATCCGCCGCCCTGGAGGTGGCGGATCCCATAGGAATCAATGGGAGTCTGACCATAGCGAAAGTTCATGTTCGCTGCTGCCGACATCCCATTGATTCCTATGGGAGCTGTCTACACCTAACACCCTAACATGTACCCCGAGTCTAAACACCCCTAATCTGTCCCCCCCTACCCTGCCTCAACTAAATAAATGTATTACCCCCTAAACCGCCGCTACTGGACCCCGCCGCAACTATAATATATATGTTAACCCCTAAACCGCCGCTCCTGGACCCCGCCGCAACTATAATATGTATGTTAACCCCTAAACCGCCGCTCCCGGACCCCGCCGCAACCTACATAATACCTATTAACCACTATCCTGCTCCCCCTACACCGCCGCCACTATAATACATTTATTAACCCCTATCCCCCCCCCCACACTGCCGCAATTATAATAAAATTATTAACCTCTAAACCTGTCTAACCCTAGCCCTAACACCCCCCTAACTTAAATATTATTTAAATACATCTAAATATTATAACTCTTATTAACTAAATGAATCCTATTTAAAACTAAATACTTACCTTTAAAATAAACCCTAATATAGCTACAATATAAATAATAATTATATTGTAGCTATTTTAGGATTTATTTTTATTTTACAGGCAAATTTCAATTTATTTTAACTAGGTACAATAGCTATTAAATAGTTATTAACTATTTAATAGCTACCTAGTTAAAATAAAGAGAAATTTACCTGTAAAATAAAAACTAACCTAAGTTACAATTACACCTAACACTACACTATACTTAAATAAATTATTCCTATTTAAAACTAAATACTTACCTGTAAAATAAACCCTAAGATAGCTACAATGTAATTAATAATTATATTGTAGCTATTTTAGGATTTATATTTATTTTACAGGTAACTTTGTATTTATTTTAGCTAGTTAGAATAGTTATTAAATAGTTATTAACTATTTAATAACTACCTAGCTAAAAGAAATACAAAATTACCTGTAAAATAAATCCTAACCTAAGTTACAATTAAACCTAACACTACACTATCATTAAATTAATTAAATAAATTACCTACAAATAACAACAATTAAATACAATTAAATAAACTAACTAAAGTACAAAAAACCCCAAAAAACTAAGTTACAAAAAATAAAAAAAATAAGTTGCAAACATTTAAAAAATATTACAACAATTTTAAGCTATTTACACCTAATCTAAGCCCCCTAATAAAATAACAAAGCCTCACAAAATAAAAAAATGCCCTACCCTATTCTACATTAAAAAGTTCTAAACAGCTCTATTACCTTACCAGCCCTTAAAAGGGCCTTTTGCGGGGCATGCCCCAAAGAATTCAGCTCTTTTGCCTGTAAAAAAAAAATACAACCCCCCTGTGACGGACCCTTCGGTCAGGACTGAAAGCGTTAACTTTATTTTCTAAATACAAGTTGCTGGCTCCAGCCATAATTTAGTTAGTGATAAGAATTCCATTGTTTAATCACCTCCAGAGTCAGACTGTTGGTGATAAGGACTCCATTGTGTATTATGTTTAACTTGCTATCTGCCTAAGTAAAGTAATGTATTATATTGTATCATGTCAAAAGGGCGTGTTCCCTCCATGTAATGTACAACAGTCTTTCAACCCCCCCATCTGGGGTCAGACCTGCATAAATACTAGGCATAGCCTTTTAATAAATGACATTCTGTTTTAAACCTGATGTGAAGCCTGGTCTCATGTTTGAGGGGAAAAACTGGCTGGGTTGTGAGTTGCTGATTCCCTATGCAGGACATTGTTCCCTGGTGTTAACCCTTGGTATCCTGTTGGTAACGTAACAATTGGTGGCAAGCGACGGAATGAACCTTATCGCCCAGAAGAGCAACTACACAAGCCAGTAACCACAGGAAGAGGGGGATTATTACAATACTGACAAAGATGGAAAGAGTACCAGGGACCGTAGGAACCAATGGGCTCAGCATATCAAACAGAACCCCCGAAGAAGCAAGTTTTGACCGGGCTGTCAAAATAAGACTGGCACATTATGGCCCCAACCCATCTGCGGAAATTATCGACCGGGTCATAGCAGCTGTGGAGGCCAACCTACTTCGCCAAAGCGGCGCTGCAGCAGCCCAAGTCACAGCAACCCGAGTGGAAAAGAGAAAAGTAAATTTTGCAGCTTTTAAAAACTTCCTGGAAACAGAAGGAGAGATTGATGGGTACCTTGCGGATTTTGAGAGGCAATGTGCACTACACAAGGTACCCGCAGAGGACTGGGTCACGATATTATCCGGAAAATTATCCGGCCGTGCCAGTGAGGCTTTTCGGGCCATTCCAGATGAGGAAGTTGGGGATTATAATACTGTGAAAGAGGCTCTGCTCTCCAGGTATGCGGTTACACCGGAGGCATACCGGAGGCGGTTCAAAGACACTGTTAAATTAGCTGGTGATTCCTACGTTGAGTGGGCATGTAAGGTGCACCGCACAGCAGCTCATTGGATAGCGGGGTGCCAAGCCGTATCTGGGGAAGAGGTGCTGCAGCTATTCCTGTTGGAACATTGCTTTGACAAGTTATCAGCAGGAGTTAGAGAGTGGGTTCGGGACCGTAAACCCTCCACCCTGCATGAAGCTGCTCGCCTGGCAGATGAGTATACGGATGCCCGCAAACTGGACACTGCTACCACTAAGCCCCCTGCTAGAGTGGAGTACAGACCCCCAGTCACCCCAGCAGCTGCCAGTTACCAACCCCCGGCGCACCGCTATACCACATGGCTTCTGGCCACGAACTACCCTCAGAGAGCCCGGTTCAATTCGCGGGGCTACTCACAACCTATTCAGTGCTTTGGATGTAAGCAACTAGGGCACAAAAGACCAGAGTGTCCCCTAAATGCAGCGAACCAAGCACAGTCCTGGAGAAGACCCGCCGGCAGAATCCCACGTAACCCTCAGCCTGCGGCCCGCTACGTAGGGGCGCAAGAATGCTGGGGCATCCTACATGAAGCAGACCTTGTGCAAGCTGCCCGCCGGAATAACCGGCAACTGGTTAAAGTGAATGGGAAGGAGGTCAGTGGTCTACGGGATACTGGTGCTACCACGACCTTGCTTCAAAAGAACTTGGTGTCTGAGAAACAGCACACTGGAGACACTGTGACTGTGAGGGTAGCAGGGGGCGCTGTGTTCCGCCTACCTGTTGCCAGGGTACATTTGGATAGGGGAGTGGGCGATAGACCTGTGAATGTGGGGGTCATGAAGGATTTACCCGCTGATGTTCTCCTTGGAAATAACTTGGCCCCCCTTGTTTCTGCCTATGCTCCCATGGGTCCCGCTGATGTTAACCCTGTGACTACCCGTGCTCAGATCCGTGCAGCAGAGACTGACCCCCCTGCTGCTAAGCCCCAGAACGCTGAGCTCAGCAAATCTCTATCTGCTATTGATACGTGGAAGTCCCGTTACAATGTGCTGATGAAGGAGAAGAGGAGCGCAGAGGAAAAGGCACGTTTAGAACGTGAATCTCTGCTAGACAAGCTGCACCGACAGACTGCAGAAAACACCAGCTTGAGAGTGGAACATGAAACCTTAAAGACAAACTTAGCGACACTTGAGGAGAAGCTGACGCTGGCTCATAGTGAGGTGCAGCAATTCAAGGGCACCCTATGTCAGTATGAAGGGATTGTGGATACCTATAAAGAGCAGGTACAGAAAACACGTAAAGAAGCTGATGGGATTTTGAAGGACTGTTTAGCCCTAGTCTGGGCACTGACGAAGTTGAACCCTTGTTTGTATGGACAGGAATTCTCTCTCATAACGGGAATACAGATGGATTGTCCTGGCAAACTGACATGCCTACCACCTCCTAGTCCGGTCATCCCCAGGTTGACCCGCCAAAGGGTCAAGCCGGGTCTGCCGGAGTGTTCCACAAGGGGGGAGCTATGTGACGGACCCTTCGGTCAGGACTGAAAGCGTTAACTTTATTTTCAAAATACAAGTTGCTGGCTCCAGCCATAATTTAGTTAATGATAAGAATTCCATTGTTTAATCACCTCCAGAGTCAGACTGTTGGTGATAAGGACTCCATTGTGTCTTATGTTTAACTTGCTATCTGCCTAAGTAAAGTAATGTATTCTATTGTATCATGTCAAAAG
Organism: Bombina bombina; assembly: GCF_027579735.1. Lineage (NCBI taxonomy): Eukaryota > Metazoa > Chordata > Amphibia > Anura > Bombinatoridae > Bombina > Bombina bombina. The sequence goes on from NC_069506.1 coordinate 38,617,572, forward strand.
GGCGTGTTCCCTCCATGTAATGTACAAAAGTCTTTCAACCCCCCCCATCTGGGGTCAGACCTGCATAAATACTAGGCATAGCCTTTTAATAAATGACATTCTGTTTTAAACCTGATGTGAAGCCTGGTCTCATGTTTGAGGGGAAAAACTGGCTGGGTTGTGAGTTGCTGATTCCCTATGCAGGACATTGTTCCCTGGTGTTAACCCTTGGTATCCTGTTGGTACCGTAACACCCCCCAACATTAAAACCCACCACCCACATACCCCTAATCTAGCCCAAACCCCCCATAAATAAACCTAACACTACCCCCCTGAGGATCATCCTACCTTTAGCCGTCTTCAGCCAGCCGACCACCGATGGAACAGAAGAAGACATCCAGAGCGGCAGAAGTCATCATCCAAGGGGCGCTGAAGAAGTCTTCCATCCGATTGAAGTCATCATCCAAGGGGCGCTGAAGAAGTCTTCCATCCGATTGAAGTCATCATTCAAGGGGCACTGAAGAAGTCTTCCATCTGATTGAAATCAACATCCAGGCGGCGTCTTCAATCTTCATCCATCCGGAGCAGAGCCATCTTCAGACGAGCCGACGCAAAGCCATCTTCTTCCACCGACGACTGAACGATGAATGACGGTTCCTATAAGTGACGTCATCCAAGATGGCGTCCCTTGAATTCCGATTGGCTGATAGGATTCTATCAGCCAATCGGAATTAAGGTAGGAAAAATCTGATCGGCTGATTAAATCAGCCAATCAGATTGAAGTTCAATCTGATTGGCTGATCCAATCAGCCAATCAGATTGTCCTCGCATTCTATTGGCTGTTCCGATCAGCCAATAGAATGCAAGCTCAATCTGATTGGCTGATTGGATCAGCCAATCGGATTGAACTTCAATCTGATTGGCTGATTTAATCAGCCAATCAGATTTTTCCTACCTTAATTCCGATTGGCTGATAGAATCCGAGGGACGCCATCTTGGATGACGTCACTTAAAGGAACTGTCATTCGTTGTTCAGTCGTCGGTGGAAGAAGATGGCTCCGCATCGGCTCGTCTGAAGATGGCTCCGCTCCGGATGGATGAAGATTGAAGACGCCGCCTGGATGTTGACTTCAATCGGATGGAAGACTTCTTCAGCGCCCCTTGGATGATGACTTCAATCGGATGGAAGACTTCTTTGGCGCCCCTTGGATGATGACTTCTGCCACTCCGGATGTCTTCTTCTGTTCCATCGGTGGTCGGCTGGCTGAAGACGGCTAAAGGTAGGATGATCTTCAGGGGGGTAGTGTTAGGTTTATTTAAGGGGGTTTTGGGTTAGATTAGGGGTATGTGCATGGTGGGTTTTAATGTTGGGGGGGTTGTATTTTTTTTTACAGGGAAAAGAGCTGAATTCTTTGGGGCATGCCCCGCAAAAGGCCCTTTTAAGGGCTGGTAAGGTAATAGAGCTGTTAACTTTTTAATGTAGAATAGGGTAGGGCATTTTTTTTTATTTTGGGGGGCTTTGTTATTTTATTAGGGGGCTTAGATTAGGTGTAAGTAGCTTAAAATTGTTGTAATATTTTTTTATTTTTTGTAACTTCGTTTTTTTTATTTTTTGTACTTTAGTTAGTTTATTTAATTGTATTTAATTGTAGTTATTTGTAGGTAATTTATTTAATTAATTTAATGATAGTGTAGTGTTAGGTTTAATTGTAATTTAGGTTAGGATTTATTTTACAGGTACTTTTGTATTTCTTTTAGCTAGGTAGTTATTAAATAGTTAATAACTATTTAATAACTATTCTAACTAGCTAAAATAAATACAAAGTTACCTGTAAAATAAATATAAATCCTAAAATAGCTACAATATAATTATTAATTACATTGTAGCTATCTTAGGGTTTATTTTACAGGTAAGCATTTAGTTTTAAATAGGAATAATTTATTTAATGATAGTGTAGTGTTAGGTGTAATTGTAACTTAGGTTAGTTTTTATTTTACAGGTAAATTTCTCTTTATTTTAACTAGGTAGCTATTAAATAGTAAATAACTATTTAATAGCTATTGTACCAAGTTAAAATAAATTGAAATTTGCCTGTAAAATAAAAATAAATCCTAAAATAGCTACACTATAATTATTATTTATATTGTAGCTATATTAGGGTTTATTTTAAAGGTAAGTATTTAGTTTTAAATAGGATTAATTTAGTTAATAAGAGTTATAATATTTAGATGTATTTAATTAATATTTAAGTTAGGGGGGTGTTAGGGTTAGGGTTAGACTTAGGTTTAGGGGTTAATAATTTTATTATAGGATGCGGCGGTATAGGGGGGCAGGATAGGGGTTAAAAAATTTATTGTAGGTGGCGACGGTGTAGGGGGGGCAGATTAGGGGTTAATAAGATTAATATAGGTGGCGGCGGGGTCCGGGAGTAGCGGTTTAGGGGTTAAACAATTTATTTAGTTGCGTCGGGGTACGGGATCAGCAGGATAGGGGTTAATACATTTATTATAGGTGGCGGCGGTATAGGGGGGCAGGATAGGGGTTAATAGGTATTATGTTGTAGATGGTGGCGGGTTCCGGGAGCGGCGGTTTAGGGGTTAATCAGTTTATTAGAGTGGCAGTGGGCTCCGGGAGCGGCGGTTTAGGGGTTAATATATTTATAAGAGTTGCCGCGGGGTCTAGGAGCGGCGGTTTAGGGGTTAATAACTTTATTTAGTTGCGGGGGGCTCCGGGGGTGCTGGTATAGGGGGTAGAACAGTATAGTTTAGTGTGGGTGCTTAGTGACAGCTTGTCAATAAAGCTGTAAAAAAGCCGAAGAGCAGCGAGATCGGATGAGTGATAACTAACACAGTCCGCTGCTCATCGCCCCGTACTTGGTGCGCGGCTTTTTGACAGATTTATTGATAACTTTGCCGAGATTTTTCCGCGGCGGCGATGGTAGGCGAGCTTAGGCGGGCGTATTGGGGCCGGCGAAGGCAGGTAAGTAGACACGTTGATAACTAGAGGCCTGTGTGTGTATCTCAATGTTAAAGCCCTTTACAGCCTTTTTTTTCTAACTCCTGAGACTTCATATCTTTCAACCCTTATAACTTTTTTGTGCAATAATTTTTTTAAAATATTTTTTATTAGATAGTGTTATTATGTGTGTAAGTGTACTTTTAAATGTATTTTGGATGTGTTATGTGGCAATTTTTTGTTTTGTGTAACAGTTAACCAGAGCTCTGAAGTCACGATATCCAAGCGCACGTTAACTTCAATTGCTTTCAAGCGATCATATTTACTCTCAACTTGTAATATGATCGCTACATCCGCCGCACGCAAACAGCCGCTATAAACCTGATACTGCTTGGGCTGAGAATTCTCAAGTACAATAAAAATAGATTAGATTAACTCATTATTATATACTACTTGCGTTACTTACCTAAGACATCACTAAAGTCTGCTCCACCTCCACTGATCTCTTTTGAGGAAGGTCTAAGGAACTCATTAAGCTGGTTTTTGATTAGTACGTTTATGGATGGTTGTGAAGCCAGTCTCCATGTGTCTGTTTGCAAGTCACTTACTAGAACAAAAGCAATATAGTCATTAGAAAACAAATCACAAATGTTTAGAACAGTGTTTTTCAACCAGTGTGCCGTGAGAGATCCTCAGGTGTGCCGTGGCTGACAACAGTGCAGGGGTGTCCCTCTTTCAAATTTCTAAATATTGGGAGGTATGTGACAGGCTCATCAGGCATCATTTACAACCATGACATTGACATTCATTCACAGACAATCATTATGATTGTTTGTGAATGAATGTCAATATGTCATGTATAGTTTGTAGGAGGCATGGCATGGCAGCACAGTACAGTGTGTTTATATATATATATATATATATATATATATATATATATATATATACTGTATTATATATCCTGTATTAGGCTACAATGTGTGATTTTGTAACATTTTGGGATGGTGGTGTGCCACAGGATTTTTTAATGTAAAAAAGTGTGCTACGGCAAAAAAAAGGTTGCAAATCACTGGTTTAGAACATACAAATGTGATATTATTAGCTAGAGCATAATGTTTTATAACCTTCACTAAACCTCCTTCAATATGCCAGATATATTGGGAATGACAGGACTCACCTTTCTTAAAGTGACATTCCAGTCAAAATATAAAATATAAATGCACAAATATTTATTGCATTTTTGAATAGCGACCTATATATATATTTTCAATATACATGTATTGGCAAAAATGCTTCTATTAAGCGTTATCACTGTTTTAGTGTTAACCTTTTTCTCTGCACGTGCATGTGAAGCATAGCTAGATATTCTCAGTGCACCCACATTTTAAAAATGTAGCTGCTTAGATAATCAGTGGGGCTTGTATCATGTCAGCAATTAACAAATTGAGTCATTACCAGATTGTACAAGTACCATAGGCTCTCTGAGCAATTGCTGTTTTTGAAATGCTGGTGCACGATGCATACTTAAATACACTCTTGAAACAGCTATAGCTTTTATTAGAAGCATTTTTGCTAATGCATGTACACTACAAAATTGCTTCTGTTCAATACTGAAATGCACCCATGTGGTTTCCTATTTTGGCTGGAATATCCCTTTTAGGTCCAAGTCTCACTGCTCTATTCTGGTGATAATACATTTAATAAGAGTTCTCTCTGTAATGTTCTTTTCTGACCTTTAAATCAGCATAAATGTCCCATTGCTATAGCCGTTCTTTACTAGAAGTCTATTTTATATTAAAACAAAGAGTATTTACCTTTTAAAGAGGCCCCTCTGGAAATCATCAAATATATAGTTGTATCTCACATCTCTCATTACCCTCAAAACATAAAGTGCCCTCTTGTGCATAAGTCCTGTATCCGGTCTGTCTGTTTAGCTGCAGACACGGTACCAGGCTGCACTTCAGAGCTGATACAGACAAACTGCATGGGAGCGCACTTATGGAAGAGAATGAAATATACAGAGGAACTAAAGTTACTTCAAAGAGCCCTTATAACATTGTCGAGACTTCCATTGGTGCAGCAGGGTCCAGATGCTGGAGGTGATAGCAGCCAGTCTATACATAGGTGTGCACAAGCTTAATGCAAGGGAGCTTTTATTAGTGCAGGTTGAAGGTTAATCTATCTATCCTCTAAATCATTATACAGAGCAGCATGTATGTAATTACTACTGAGTTACCTTGAAGGGGGGGGGGGGTCCAAAAATATTTTTTTGCACCAGGGCCCCCTGCTGAGCAGATCAGCTACCGATGTGATCTGTGCAGTAATCTTATAAGGGGAAAGTTGTAGTTTTATACATTGGGGCCGAATTATCAAGCTCCGAACTGAGCTTGATGCCCCGTGTTTCTGGCGAGCCTTCAGGCACACAAGTTATGAAGCATCGGTCTAAAGACCGCTGCTATATAACCTGTCCGCCTGCTCTGAGGCGAATACGATCGGGTTGATTGACACCCCCTCTGCAGGGGGCGGTATTGCACCAGCAGTTCACAAGAACTGCTGGTGCGATGATAAATGCAGAGAGCGTATGCTGTCGGCATTTATCGATGTGCAGCAGACATGATCCACAATATCGGATCATGTCCGCTCACATCATGATAAATAGGCCCCTTTACCTCATAAAAAAGGCATCAGTGCATTGTATGTAGTAGTTATTAGCCCCCTCCTTGCAACCTGCTGCTTAAATTATATGCTTTCACTAAACAAATTAGCACTCATAGCCACTCCTGTATATGAGCCATGTTAAATCTCACCCCTTTTCCTGTTCATACAAATATTGGGAACTTTGTTGAAATGATTGTCTATAAACAAATATCTGTTTTATATCCCTGCAAATGGGATATCTCCTTCTTTTAACATTTTATTCTACCTACCTGCTTCTTTATATTATCTTTGTCTGTATACAAAAGCCCAATACTTACAGAGAACAATTTAAAATTAACATTTTGTTACTTATCTCCCCTACCTCCCACAGTGTAATTTGTATGTTTATACATTCTTTCTTTAACCTATACATAAGTTTAGAAACTTTCAGTATAGGTAGGGATACCACAATAAGCTATTGCAAATGCAGATATAAAGCTATAGGAGCTATTTTTAAACAATCTAATACACTCCAGCAAGAAAATAAATCATTAGGAACAAATTAAAGGGAAGAAAAAATTAGGGTACACTGTTGCTTTAATAGAAGGATTTAGTGGGAGTTTTGAATGGAGACTCTGCTGCAGCTCCCCAGACTGGAAGTAGTTTTTTATGTTTATAAAAGAGCACAATATTATCTCCAGGCTATGTTTTATCTTGCTAAATCAGTGCTAGTAGTAGCTGACACTTACCTTCAAATACAAGGATATCATTTGAGCTACGATGCAGAATGTAGTTCACATCTAAAGAAATAAATGAAAAAAAAGATAATATATTTATGTTGCAGCCAACTATCCATAGGGTCATTTATTCCACATTATACATAAAACACCACAGGTACACTCATATGTACCCCACAATCAACCCCCAATTTGCAGGACAATTCCCAGTCATTCTGCCTAATCCACTTCCACTGGAACTTGTGACTGTCCAAATCTGTCATAGATCTATATAAACCCCCTTACCTACTGCACACACTCTGCAGACCCATCCTCTGAATTATTATGCCCCTCCCTTACACCTAGCGCCAGGTTATAGTTTTATAAATGGTGAGAGGTATTATACATGAAACATAAAAATACCCACACTAACATACAATTAATACAAAGCAACTAGTAATAGATAGATGGATAGATAGATAATTAGAACAATATATATATATATTGTAAATACTGTACATATTTCTTTATATATTAGTATATACTGTTATCTGTATATCTATTACTATAATAATACTCAAGTCAAAATAAACTTTTGTGATTCAGATAGAGCAGCAGTTTAAAGACACTTTGCAATTTACTTCCTTTATCAAATTTTGCGCAGTCTTTTTGATATTCACACTTTCTTGAGAACAAGATCCTAAGCGTGTGCACAAGCTCACAGGATAAACGTATACTAGTTTGTGATTGGCTGATGTCTGTCACAAGGTACAAGGGGCCGGAAAATGGGAGAAAAAATAAATTTGTCAGAAAAAAAATCTGCTGCTTACTTGAAATACAGAGTAGGTGTTAAATCATTATCTTTTTATTACAAAGTTGATATATGAGAGAGAGTACCTGTACCGCCACAATGTCTCCAACATAGCGTGGTCAGTATTTAACATTGCAAAAGCAGTTCTGGTCTGCAGATTTGCGGCCAATCGGCTGCTAGCAGGGGGTGTCAATCAACCCGATTATATCCGATCGGGTTGATTGCTGTTTGCCGCCTCAGAGGTGATGGACAAGTTAAGGAACAGTGATCTTAAGATTGCATCAGCCAATAGGATTTTTCCTACCTTAATTCTGATTGGCTGATAGAATTCTGTTTTTTAAGGGGGTATTGGGTGGGTTTTAGAGTAGGGTTGGTTGTGTGGGTGGTGGGTTTTAATGTTGGGGGGATTTGTACTTTTTTTTTACAGGTAAAAGAGCTGATTACTTTGGGGCAATGCCCCACAAAAGGCCCTTTTAAGGGCTATTTGTAATTTAGTGTAGGGTAGGGCTTTTTTTTTTTTAATGTTTTTTATTGAGGAAACTTAGACATATTGTAACATGCTGATTCATCACAAGTACAGGGTCTCACAAAGAATAACAAATGGAACAGGTAATACATCAAGTTAAAAGTACAGGTGGCCCTCGTTTTACAACGGTTCAATTTACACCGTTTCAGAATAACAACCTTTTTTTTCTAGTCATGTGACTGCTATTGAAAAGCATTGAGAAGCAGTGCATTTATTAAAATAGCCAGTAAGTGGAGCTGTCCGCTTGTGTTGCAGCAAAGCCAAGCAAGCTAAAATGTAATTAATTTAACCAGACCTGAGCTATCGAGCAGATTTCAAAGGAACAAGATCTTCCTGTCTATAAATCAGTCCAGATTGGAATGCATAGAAAGAACTGTTTGCAGAAAAATGCAAGTAAAGTCTGTGTTGTGTGATTATTTTATTAGGTTTATAATGCTGTTTAGCATTTAAAGTCTTCATTTCAAAGCTTTAAAAATAATGTATTAGGTGTTACTTATGCCAATTTTGAGAGGGGCCTGGAACCTATCTCCCTCACTTCCCATTGACTTACATTATAAATTGTGTTTCAATTTACAACGGTTTCGATTTACAACCATTCCCCCTGGAACCTAACCCCAGCGTAAACTGAGGGCTACCTGTATATATAGTGGAGTTATATATCAAAGTTCTCTGTTCCTCATTTTGTTGTTTAATGTTTTGCTGTGTCCTTTATGTCAATCAGATCCACTAAGGGGATCATGGCTTTCAAAGTATAAGAAGGACACCAAGGTTATTTACAGTCACAGAATATATTGATTCTAAACAATCTTAACAGGAGTATTAAACGTACAGTCAGTATCTTGAAAATATATAACATCCCTTAAAGACTTATAAAAAAGAGAATAAGGGTAAAATTATAAGTGAGAATTCTAGATAATCTACCAATAGACTAACAGGCAAAGGGAGATTGCGCGATCTTACATTCTGTAAGTAACAAATTATGCAACAGTAAGTACAAGTGTACGATCCTTAATAGGATCCGGAGAGCCTCAGCACACTTGTATATGTAAAGTCTAGAACTGAGGCTCCACAGATTGGGCAAAGACTACTATACCAGATAAATAATACGGAGGATAAGCTATTTATCCCTAACCATATAAAAGGGGGGGTGGGGGGGAGGCCAGGGGGAAAACATAAGAATAATGTCTCCCTCCTCTGTCAGTGTACGTATAACAAACTGTGGGAATATATATTTCCTCATGGAGGTGCTCCCATAGGCTAAATCCTATAAATATGAATAAAGCAAAAACATGAAAAGTCATGTAGTTGATAATTAGCACATATGGGACCAAAGTAAAGTGTTATACAGCATATAAAAATCTCATGCTTTACTCTGTCAAAACTGAGCAAAGGAGGGGACCAAGTCACATGGAATTATGGAGTCATGGGCTACTACATAGAAATGTGTGCAATGAACATAGGCTGGTAATCCAATACTTACAGTGAGATGATAAATTGCAAATTACAAAAGCAGAGTAAGCTGATATCATCAACATAAATACATATTCTAATACTTAGAACTATAAAATTAACAATTCTTTGCAAAAAGTTGTGTCTGGCCAACTCAGTTGTCACATATTACAATTTGGTGGGCCTGAAACCATGACTTAGGAGATGGCTGGACAGATGTTCAAGCTAGCTTTGGCATGGAGGGAAATTAATGTCGAACCACTATTTAAGTCTGCTCTCCTAATTATATTGACCTTGCATTCAGAAATGTAACAGAGAACAGCCCATATGTGGAACATATCAACCTAAACTAAGAACCATGACAAAGGAATAATATTATAAACTATAATGTAAAATGTAGAGGGAATAGACAAATAAGACCATTATCTTTGACATCCGGTCATCTTAATGCTAGAAGGGCCACTCATATATCTAACTGATTATACATAAACAAGCATGTGGTAGTAGTAGGTTCTAAGATTAAACTTCTATATAAGGTGCATCAATCTTAAACAATCCAGCATATTGTGGTATTTTAGGGAAATTATATGAATGTACAGACTCACTCTTCCAGTAAATCACATACATGTTTGGAATGAAAATGTAAAGACTATCATTATAGGATGAGCAACGAAACAACATAAACACATACTGCAAGTACACATATCAGGCTACTGTGAGCCTTCATAACGTACCAGCTAGTACACAGCAGAGGATGATATTATAGTACTGACAAGTAGGCATATACAAGAAATGCTGATTATAGCACCATAATATAGACATAGTCCCATATCTCAACCAATTCCGTGCTTATGATTCTTAGGTGCAGAACAGTAGTAGATAGAATACTGGGCATGCAGCTGGTGCTGGATTTGACTCCAGGGAGATAGCTGCTCTAATTCCTCAAGGAGCAAGTCTAACTGGGGCAACAAACTCAAGGGGTCAGCTGCACGCTCCCGGTAACCGGCACTCCCAGGGGCAGCCGCCTGGACATCGCTCCCCTGCTTCACAGAACATAGGTCATGGTCTCAGTAAAGTGCAAGAGACAGGCTCCTCCATCCTCGTCGTCAGGTAGGTTAAGTAGACCCGACCTCCCTTGCTGCACGGTTAAGGTAAGGGGATCAGATGAGATCTTCTGTGACACTTGCCCCATGTTGATATCCTCCCTCTGTTCAGGCTCACAGGAAGGCTGCGGTGATGCCAAAGAAGACAGCGGCACGTTTTGCTGATGAATGGCCTCTGTCAGTTCTTCTTTCGTGCCTCTGTAAGTTCTTCTTTCGTGCCTGACTTCTTCGTGCTAGGCAATGTGACACATAATAGAGTAACGCTCTGCTGTGACGCAGCCAGGATCCTGTCGATCCTTTCAAAGAAATGTCTCTCAAAGTTAGCCAGTAGTTCCAGGAAAATAGCACCCATATTCTCCATGTCTAGGAAAGGTTTAACCAGCTCAATGCAGCCCCGAGTCTGAGGTTTAAAGGAAAAGATATTCCACAAGGCAACAAAAAATGGCCGCTATGCAGTTGCCTTTATGTAGGCTATCTCACTTGTTAAGTATTAGAATCGGCTGCTTCAGTATCCCACAAGCTCAGTCTGACCAGGAACGGTCTCCATGGCATCTGCTCCCCTGATATGCCAACATTCCATCAGCTAAAAGATCCATTTAGTCTATGAAATATATCTAGGTGCTCTGTACTAGGCCTTAGTTACCGTCTCTTGTTTCTGATACAATCTTCTCCTTCTATCACAATCTGATCTATGGTGTCAGTTATGTTAAGCCCCCTCTGGTTACTAATTGGTAAAGTCAGTCCAGGGTCAAAATTTATAATATATTTTTCTTCAAAAATGCAATTTTTGGGCTGTAGTATATAGAGCTCTGATATGTGCGACCACTCTATTCGGTGGTTGGCTCCTCCCCGGTAGGGCTTTTTTTTATTTGTGGGGCTTTTTTATTTTGTTAGGGGGATTAGATTAGGTGTAATTTGTTTATTATTTTCTGTAATTTAGTGTTTAATTTTTTTTGTAATTTAGATAATTGTATTTATTTGTATAGTACATATGTAACAGAGCCCCTGTATATCTCCCTATAGTACATTTGTAACAGAGCCCCTGTATATCTCCCTATAGTACATACTGTATGTAACAGAGCCCCTTATATCTCCCTATAGTACATATGTAACAGAGCCCCTGTATATCTCCCTATAGTACATACTGTATGTAACAGAGCCCCTTATATCTCCCTATAGTACATATGTAACAGAGCCCCTTTATATCTCCCTATAGTGCATATGTAACGGAGCCCCTGTATCTCTCCGAATAGTACATATGAAACAGAGCCCCTGTAAATCACCCTATAGTATATATGTAACAGAGCCCCTGTATATCTCCCTATAGTACATATATAACAGAGCCCCTATATATCTCCCTATAGTACATATGTAACAGAGCCCCTGTATCTCTCCGTATAGTACATATGTAACAGAGCCCCTGTATATCTCCCTATAGTACATATGAAACAGAGCCCCTGTAAATCACCCTATAGTATATATGTAACAGAGCCCCTGTATCTCTCCGTATAGTACATTTGTAACAGAGCCCCTATATCTCTCCCTATAGTACATATGTAACAGAGCCCCTGTATATCTCCCTATAGTACATATGTAACAGAGCCCCTGTATATCTCCCTATAGTACATTTGTAACAGAGCCCCTGTATCTCTCCCTATAGTACATATGTAACAGAGCCCCTGTATATCTCCCTATAGTACATATGTAACAGAGCCGTGTATATCTCCCTATAGTACATATGTAACAGAGCCCCTGTATATCTCCCTATAGTACATATGTAACAGAGCCCCTGTATCTCTTCCTATAGTACATATGTAACAGAGCCCCTGTATCTCTTCCTATAGTACATATGTAGCAGAGCCCCTGTATCTCTCCCTATAGTACATATGTAACAGAGCCACTGTATCTCTTCCTATAGTACTATATATCTCCCTATAGTATGTATGTAACAGAGCCCCTGTATCTCTCCCTATAGTACTATATATCTCCCTAAAGTACATATGTAACAGAGCCCCTGTATATCGCCCTATAACACATATGTTACAGAGCACCTGTATCTCTCCTTATAGTACATATGTAACAGAGCCCCTGTATATCTCCCTAGAGTACATATGTAACAGAGCCCCTGTATCTCCCCCTATAGTACATATGTAACAGAGCCCCTTTATATCTCCCTATAGTACATATGTAACAAAGCCCCTGTATATCTCCCTATAGTACATATGTAACAGAGCCCCTGTATCTCTCTGTATAGTACATATGAAACAGAGCCCCTGTAAATCACCCTATAGTACATATGTAACAGAGCCCCTGTATATCTCTCTATAGTACATATGTAACAGAGCCCCTGTATATCTCCCTATAGTACATTTGTAACAGAGCCCCTGTATATCTCCCTATAGTACATATGTAACAGAGCCCCTGTAAATCACCCTATAGTACATATGTAACAGAGCCCCTGTATATCTCCCTATAGTACATATGTAACAGAGCCCCTGTAAATCCCCCTATAGTACATATGTAACAGAGCCCCTGTATATCTCCCTATAGTACATATGTAACAGAGCCCCTGTATATCTCCCTATAGGACATATGTAACAGAGCCCCTGTATCTCTCCGTATAGTGCATATGAAACAGAGCCCCTGTAAATCACCCTATAGTACATATGTAACAGAGCCCCTGTATATCTCCCTATAGTACATTTGTAACAGAGCCCCTGTATCTCTCCCTATAGTACATATGTAACAGAGCCCCTGTATATCTCCCTATAGTACATATGTAACAGAGCCGTGTATATCTCCCTATAGTACATATGTAACAGAGCCCCTGTATATCTCCCTATAGTACATATGTAACAGAGCCCCTGTATCTCTTCCTATAGTACATATGTAACAGAGCCCCTGTATCTCTCCCTATAGTACATATGTAGCAGAGCCCCTGTATCTCTCCCTATAGTACATATGTAACAGAGCCACTGTATCTCTTCCTATAGTACTATATATCTCCCTATAGTACGTATGTAACAGAGCCCCTGTATCTCTCCCTATAGTACTATATATCTCCCTAAAGTACATATGTAACAGAGCCCTTGTATATTGCCCTATAACACATATGTTACAGAGCACCTGTATCTCTCCTTATAGTACATATGTAACAGAGCCCCTGTATATCTCCCTATAGTACATATGTAACAGAGCCCTGTATCTCCCCCTATAGTACATACTGTATGTTACAGAGCCCCTTATATCTCCCTATAGTACTATATATCTCCCTAAAGTACATATGTAACAGAGCCCCTGTATATTGCCCTATAACACATATGTTACAGAGCACCTGTATCTCTCCTTATAGTACATATGTAACAGAGCCCCTGTATATCTCCCTATAGTACATATGTAACAGAGCCCCTGTATCTCCCCCTATAGTACATACTGTATGTTACAGAGCCCCTTATATCTCCCTATAGTACATATGTAACAGAGCCCCTGTATATCTCCCTATAGTACATACTGTATGTAAGAGAGCCCCTTATATCTCCCTATAGAACATATGTAACAGAGCCCCTTTATATCTCCCTATAGTGCATATGTAACGGAGCCCCTGTATATCTCCCTATAGTACATATGTAACAAAGCCCCTGTATATCTCCCTATAGTACATATGTAACAGAGCCCCTGTATCTCTCCGTATAGTACATATGAAACAGAGCCCCTGTATATTGCCCTATAACACATATGTTACAGAGCACCTGTATCTCTCCTTATAGTACATATGTAACAGAGCCCCTGTATATCTCCCTATAGTACATATGTAACAGAGCCCCTGTATCTCCCCCTATAGTACATATGTAACAGAGCCCCTGTATATCTCCCTATAGTACATATGTAACAGGGCCGTGTATATCTCCCTATAGTACATATGTAACAGAGCCCCTGTATATCTCCCTTTAGTACATATGTAACAGAGCCCCTGTATATCTCCCTATAGTACATATGTATCAGAGCCCCTGTATCTCTTCCTATAGTACATATGTAACAGAGCCTCTGTATCTCTCCTTATAGTACATATGTAGCAGAGCCCCTGTATCTCTCCCTATAGTACATATGTAACAGAGCCACTGTATCTCTTCCTATAGTACATATGTAGCAGAGCCCCTGTATCTCTCCCTATAGTACATATGTAACAGAGCCCCTGTATCTCTCCCTATAGTACTACAGGGAGTGCAGAATTATTAGGCAAGTTGTATTTTTGAGGATTAATTTTATTATTGAACAACAACCATGTTCTCAATGAACCCAAAAAACTCATTAATATCAAAGCTGAATAGTTTTGGAAGTAGTTTTTAGTTTGTTTTTAGTTTTAGCTATTTTAGGGGGATATCTGTGTGTGCAGGTGACTATTACTGTGCATAATTATTAGGCAACTTAACAAAAAACAAATATATACCCATTTCAATTATTTATTTTTACCAGTGAAACCAATATAACATCTCAACATTCACAAATATACATTTCTGACATTCAAAAACAAAACAAAAACAAATCAGTGACCAATATAGCCACCTTTCTTTGCAAGGACACTCAAAAGCCTGCCACCCATGGATTCTGTCAGTGTTTTGATCTGTTCACCATCAACATTGCGTGCAGCAGCAACCACAGCCTCCCAGACACTGTTCAGAGAGGTGTACTGTTTTCCCTCCTTGTAAATCTCACATTTGATGATGGACCACAGGTTCTCAATGGGGTTCAGATCAGGTGAACAAGGAGGCCATGTCATTAGATTTTCTTCTTTTATACCCTTTCTTGCCAGCCACGCTGTGGAGTACTTGGACGCGTGTGATGGAGCATTGTCCTGCATGAAAATCATGTTTTTCTTGAAGGATGCAGACTTCTTCCTGTACCACTGCTTGAAGAAGGTGTCTTCCAGAAACTGGCAGTAGGACTGGGAGTTGAGCTTGACTCCATCCTCAACCCGAAAAGGCCCCACAAGCTCATCTTTGATGATACCAGCCCAAAACAGTACTCCACCTCCACCTTGCTGGCGTCTGAGTCGGACTGGAGCTCTCTGCCCTTTACCAATCCAGCCACGGGCCCATCCATCTGGCCCATCAAGACTCACTCTCATTTCATCAGTCCATAAAACCTTAGAAAAATCAGTCTTGAGATATTTCTTGGCCCAGTCTTGACGTTTCAGCTTGTGTGTCTTGTTCAGTGGTGGTCGTCTTTCAGCCTTTCTTACCTTGGCCATGTCTCTGAGTATTGCACACCTTGTGCTTTTGGGCACTCCAGTCATGTTGCAGCTCTGAAATATGGCCAAACTGGTGGCAAGTGTCATCTTGGCAGCTGCACGCTTGACTTTTCTCAGTTCATGGGCAAATATTTTGCGCCTTGGTTTTTCCACACGCTTCTTGCGACCCTGTTGACTATTTTGAATGAAACGCTTGATTGTTCGATGATCACGCTTCAGAAGCTTTGCAATTTTAAGAGTGCTGCATCCCTCTGCAAGATATCTCACTATTTTTGACTTTTCTGAGCCTGTCAAGTCCTTCTTTTGACCCATTTTGCCAAAGGAAAGGAAGTTGCCTAATAATTATGCACACCTGATATAGGGTGTTGATGTCATTAGACCACACCCCTTCTCATTACAGAGATGCACATCACCTAATATGCTTAATTGGTAGTAGGCTTTCGAGCCTATACAGCGTGGAGTAAGACAACATGCATAAAGAGGATGATGTGGTCAAAATACTCATTTGCCTAATAATTCTGCACTCCCTGTATATATCTCCCTAAAGTACATATGTAACAGAGCCCCTGTATATCGTCCTATAACACATATGTTACAGAGCACCTGTATCTCTCCTTATAGTACATATGTAACAGAGCCCCTGTATCTCCCTTTATAGTACATATGTAACAGAGCCCCTTTATATCTCCCTATAGAGCATATGTAACAGAGCCCCTGTATATCTCCCTATAGTACATATGTAACAAAGCCCCTGTATATCTCCCTATAGTACATATGTAACAGAGCACCTGTATCTCTCCGTATAGTACATATGAAACAGAGCCCCTGTAAATCACCCTATAGTACATATGTAACAGAGCCCCTGTATATCTCCCTATAGTACATATGTAACAGAGCCTCTGTAAATCACCCTATAGTACATATGTAACAGAGCCCCTGTATATCTCCCTATAGTACATATGTAACAGAGCCCCTGTAAATCACCCTATAGTACATATGTAACAGAGCCCCTGTATATCTCCCTATAGTACATATGTAACAGAGCCCCTGTATATCTCCCTATAGTACATATGTAACAGAGCCCCTGTATCTCTCCGTATAGTGCATATGAAACAGAGCCCCTGTAAATCCCCCTATAGTACATATGTAACAGAGCCCCTGTATATCTCCCTATAGTACATATGTAACAGAGCCCCTGTAAATCCCCCTATAGTACATATGTAACAGAGCCCCTGTATATCTCCCTATAGTACATATGTAACAGAGCCCCTGTATCTCCCCCTATAGTACATATGTAACAGAGCCCCGGTATCTCCCCCTATAGTACATATGTAACAGAGCCCCTGTATCTCCCCCTATAGTACATATGTAACAGAGCCCCTGTATCTCTCCCTATAGTACATATGTAACAGAGCCCCTGTATATCTCCCTATAGTACATATTTAACAGAGCCCCTGTATATCTCCCTATAGTACATATGTAACAGAGCCCCTGTATATCTCCCTATAGTACATATGTAACAGAGCCCCTGTATCTCCCCCTATAGTACATATGTAACAGAGCCCCTGTATCTCTCCCTATAGTACATATGTAACAGAGCCCCTGTATATCTCCCTATAGTATATATGTAACAGAGCCCCTGTATCTCTCCTTATAGTACGTATGTAACAGAGCCCCCCGTATATCTCCCTATAGTATATATGTAACAGAGCCCCTTTATATCTCCCTATAGTACATATGTAACAGAGCCCCTTTATATCTCCCTATAGTACATATGTAACAGAGCCCCTGTATCTCTCCCTATAGTACATATGTAACAGAGCCCCTGTATATCTCCCTATAGTATATATGTAACAGAGCCCCTGTATCTCTCCTTATAGTACGTATGTAACAGAGCCCCTGTATATCTCCATATAGTACATATGTAACAGAGCCCCTGTATATCTCCCTCTAGAACTTATGTAACAGAGCCCCTGTATATCTCCCTCTAGAACTTATGTAACAGAGCCCCTTTATATCTCCATAGAGTACATATGTAACAGAGCACCTGTATCTCTCACTATAGTACATATGTAAAACAGCCCCTATCTCTCACTAGCCTGTACAGCTTGACTGGTCTCACTAGCCTCTACAGCTTGAATGGTCTCACTAGCCTATACAGCTTTGCTGGTCTCACTAACCTTTACAGCTTTGGTGGTCTCACTAGCCTCTACAGCTTTACTGGTATCACTTGTCCCACCACGCCGCTCTAGCCATTGCTAAGGGCGCAGCGTTTCCTTCACTGCTCCTTGTCGGGTCTGGAGGCGTGAGGCGCTGACGTCATCGCCGCATGCTCCTCTCCATCTCTGATGCCGGTCAGATTCTTGTGGCGAGAATCCTATGCCTATGTAAGTTTTCCTTGTACGATCTATCACTGCCCGATAGGTGTTACTCTGTGTGTTCCTGGGTGTGATAGATCGTACTTTTCTTACTGCCTTATTGATATACTGCTGCTGAACCCTGCCTGTCTGACTACTCTGCCTCCTAAGCCCTAAATTGCTGGATTGATTATTGCTGCTGAACTCTGCCTGTCTGACTATTCTCTGCTATAGCCCCTAACTTCTGGATTGATTCTGCTGCTGAACCTTGCCTGTCTGACTGCTCTGCTTATTAACCCCTGTTCTGGATTGCCTTTTTGTTGCTAAACCCTGCCTGCCTGCCTGACCATTCTAGTTGTGTGCCCTTGGACTGCTTTGCTGTTGCAAAATCCTGCCTGCCTGACCATTCTAGTGGTGTGCCCTTGGATTTTTTTGCTAATGCCAAACCCTGCCTGCCTGACTATTCTAGTGGTTTTTCCTTGGACCTCTCTGCTGTTGCCGCTGGGGAATGCCCTGCCTGTGGTGAGTGTCACTTTCCTCATCTTACTAACTTTCTCTGCTCTGGGATATTCCCTATCTTTCCGGCTCGACGCCGGGATAACAAGACTACTGGCCGAGTTCAGTCTGATAGAGGAATATCCCACGAGCATTACATTATACTTGGGCCATGCAGCCAGATGAGGTGGCACAAATTGTTTATCTTCAGGGACAGATGTTGGGAACCCATACCACACAGTTGCAGAATATGGATTCCAAGCTAAAGGCTATTACCGCTCAACTCTCCTTACTAGTTACAGCGAGGGATACTGCTCCTGTTGTTTCACCATCAGCCCCTACTCCTAGTACTGTGACGTCTTCCTCTGCTTCTGGAAGTATACCCCGGACACCATTGCCTGACAAGTATGAAGGTACTACTGATTGCAGGGGCTTTCTAAACCAATGCAGGCTGCACTTCCGCAATGATCCTCACACCTTTCAGTCTCACCAGTCAAGGATCACCTTTATCATTTCCTTACTGAAAGACAAGGCCCTAGCCTGGGTATCTCCCCTTTTGGAACAGAATGCTACACTCCTGCATGATGCTGATGAGTTCATTTCTGCTTTATCTTCTGTGTTTGGGGCTTCCAGCCATACCTCTGCTGCAGAATATTCTCTCCTAGATCTCCACCAGGGCAATAGAACTGTGGCACAATTTTCCATCGAGTTCCGCATTTGAAACCACTTCGGATGGCAGTGCTCTCAAGGCAGCCTTTAGGAGGGGTCTGCATGAATGCATCAAAGATGAACTAACTTATCATGATATACCATCTTCTTTGGATGACTTTATAACGCTTTGTATCAGTCTGGACTCTCCCTTTCAGAAGAGACAAGCAGAGAGACAGAACAAGGAGGGTCCTTCCCTCCCATCCTCCTGTTCACCCAGTTTCGGCAGCATCCTCTACCCCTTCAGCAGCTCCAGTTTCCTTATGGAGGAACCCATGGATATCTCCTCCTTTAAACCTTCAGAGTCTAAAAGACAGAGAAGAAGGAGACTAAGACTATGCTTTTATTGTGGATCTAACTCCCACCAACTAAAGGACTGTGACATTCGACCGGGAAAAGCCAATGCTTAGGGGATAACACAGGAGTACCTCTAAGCATGATCTTTACTAAATCCCCTCAATGCTCTCGGATCCTTGTACCTGTTACCCTTACGTTCCTTCAGAATACTGTCCACACTCAAGTCTTCATTGATTCAGAGGCAGCTGGAAACTTCCTGGATCACCGTTTCATAATTCAAGCTGTTTTGCCTCTTCTGCAGAAAAGACATTGTCTCAAAATAATTACTCTGGATGGCAGCTCCCTTGGTTCAGTCTTGATCCATTTTGGGTCAGCACCCCTGACCCTGACTGTGGGGGTCCTTCACACCAAACAGCTGCAGTTTGAGGTCATTCATTCCCCAGCACAGTCTGTCATCCTTGGTCTTCCTTGGCTTTGCAATCCACACTGGGCTGAGGGACAACTGGCCTCCTGGGGTACCTCCTGTTTCCACTCCTGCCCCATATCCCCATAGCCAGTATACAGACTCCTTCTAACCTTCCTTCAGTATACACAGACTTTGCGGATGTGTTTGAGAAAAAAAGCAGCCAACGTGCTGCCACCCCACCGTCCTTATGACTGCAAGATCGACCTCTTTCCCGGAGCCCCACTTCCTAAAGGGAGGACTTATCCACTCTCCAAAGCTGAAACCAAATCCATGGAGGAATACATCCAAGAGAACCTAGCTAAATTTTTAATTCGCCCTTCCTCCTCTCCTGCTGGGGAAGGCTTCTTCTTTTTGTCAGTAAGAAGGATGGCAGTCTCAGACCCTGCATTGACTACAGGGCCTTGAACAATGTAACCATCAAGAATAGCTATCCCATGCCATTAATCACCAAACTGTATGACTCCAGAATGCTCGCTTTTTCACCAAATTGGACTTACGTGGGGCATACAATTTGATTCGTATCTTTGCAGGCCACGAATGGAAGACCACCTTCAACACAAGATCTGGGCATTACGAATACCTGGTAATGCCCTTTGGGCTGTGTAACACCCCTGCAGTCTTCCAGGCATTTGTCAACGATGTCTTCCGTGACCTCCTCAACCGCACTGTCATCGTCTATCTGGATGACATCCTTGTTTTTTCTTCCACTTTGGAGGAGCATCATAAACACGTGAGACAGGTACTTCAATGTCTCAGAGACAATTCTTTAGTAGCCAAGCTAGAAAAGTGTGAGTTTGATCAAGTTCAGTTCCAATTCCTTGGTTATGTCATCTCGATAGAAGGTTTTGCTACGGATTCTGCTAAACTCACGGCATTTCTAGAATGGCCTCAACCTACTTCTTTAAAGGAATTACAGAGGTTCTTGTGGGTTCTTAAATTATTACCGCAAGTTTATAAACAATCGCTCCTTTAACTGAACTGACAAAATGGAACAAAGACTGTAATCATTGGCCTCCCGAAGCCATAAATGCC
Source organism: Bombina bombina (assembly GCF_027579735.1). NCBI lineage: Eukaryota > Metazoa > Chordata > Amphibia > Anura > Bombinatoridae > Bombina > Bombina bombina. The sequence goes on from NC_069506.1 coordinate 38,638,352, forward strand.
TTCTCTTGTCTGAAAAAGGCTTTCTGTTCAGCTCATGTGCTCCGCCATCCTGATCCTGACCTACAGTTCACTTTAGAGGTTAATGCCTCCGAGATTGGGGCTGGAGCAGTTCTTACACAAAGGGATCCTTTGACCTTCAAGTCACACCCTGTAGCCTTTTTCTCTAAATGCTTTAATCCTGCTGAGAGGAACTACAATGTGGGTAATTGGGAACTCTTAGCCATTAAGATGGCTTTGACTGAATGGCAGCATTGGTTAGAGGGTGCCACTAATCCCATTCAGAATCTCACTGACCACAAGAATCTGACTTACCTAGAAACTGCTCATCGACTCAATGCTTGACAGGTCAGGTGGGCCTTGTTCTTTTCCAGTTTTAACTTTGTGGTCTCTTATCTTCCTGGGACCTTGAACAAGAGGGCGGACACCCATTCCTGTCAGTTCCCTCACTCAAGTGAGTCCTCTGAAGCTCCTTTTAAACACATCATACCTCCCTCCTGTGTGGTTGTTCAACTAAATACCACCCTTTTGTAAAGATCGCAAAGTGCCCAGTCTAGTAAACCTCCTGGAGCCCCCATGGCCTCCGATATCCTCTTTGTACCTCTGAACCTACGCATCCCTGTGCTAGAGTGGGCTCATGATAGTAAACTCACAGGACATCCTGGTTTGACTAGGACTTTCAAGCATCTTTCCAAACATGTATGGTGGCCTACTATGAAGTCTGATGCTCAGGATTATGTGAAGGCCTGCACACTTTGTGCTGCCAATAAGACTCCCCAATCTTTGCATCCTGACTTGCTCCAACCATTCTCCATTCCCAAACAACCATGGACACACATAATAATGGATTTCATTGTGGACCTTCCTCCTTCTGGCCACCATATAGTTATCTTGGTTGTGGTGGATCGCTTTTTCAGACTGGCTTATTTTGTACCCCTAACCAAACTGCCTTCTGCCCAAGAATTATCGTCTCTCTTTCTCTTGCATGTGATACGACTTCATGGCATTCCTGTGACTATCGTTTCCGACAGAGGTCCACAGTTCATCTCTGCCTTTTGGAGAGTCTTTTGTAAGTTGATTGGAACCACTCTTTCTTTGTCTTCTGGCTACCATCCTCAAACCAACGGACTAACTGCGAGAGCAAACCAGGATCTTGAAACCTACCTTAGAGCCTTTGTCAACGCTTGCTATACCAACTGGTCTGAAATGCTACCCCTAGCTGAGCTAGCAAGAAACATTAATTGGCACTCTTCTCTTCTGTTCTCCATTTCAAGCTGCAGCAGGGTATCAACCTCGTGTCTTCCCTCTTTCTGCCCACTCCACTTGGCTTCCTGCTCCAGACCGACACGTCACTAGACTCACCACTCATTGGCAATGTATTCGCTCTCAGCTACGTTCAGCTTTCTCTAGATATAAGAAGTTTGCTGATCATCATAGAGCTTCTGTACGTGTCATCCCAGTGGGTGAATGTGTTTGGATCTCTACTCAACACATTAGTCTACGTCAACCCTGTCACAAATTGAGGCCTAGGTTTATTGGCCCTTACAAGGTCCTGAAAAGACTGTCTCCTGTTGCCTACAAAGTGGCCTTGCCAAAAACCCTACGCATCCACCCAGTCTTCCACATCTCACTACTCAAACCTTACATCAAGAACAGATATACCTGGCTCCAAGCTCCTCCTCCTCTTCTCCTGGTCCATGGTGACCCTGGATATGAAGTAGCTAAGATACTGGACTCCAGATACAGACGCAGACAACTGCAGTATCTGATACATTGGAAGGGTTACTCGGTGGCAGATCGTTCCTGGGTTCCTGCCCGTGATGTGTATGCTCCATCCTTAGTCTCAAGATTCCATGCTGCTCATCCTTTGAGGCCGACTCTGGTTCCCGGAGGGAACTCTTGAGTGGGGGGCTATGTCATGCCGCACAGCATTTCCTACCCTGCACGTTGCCTAGGGCTGTGTCGGGTCTGGAGGCGTGCAGCGCTGATATCATCACTGCACGCTCCTCTCCCTCTCTGATACTGGTCAGACGCTTGTGGCGCAAATCTTACACCTATGTAAGTGTTCCTTGTATGATCTATCACTGCCCAAGTATAGGTGTAACTTTGTGTGCTCCTGGGTGTGATAGATTGTACTTTTCTTACTGCCTCATTGATATACTGCTGCTGAACCCTGCCTGTCTGACTACTCTGCCTCTTAAACCCTAAATTGCTGGATTAATAATTGCTGCTGAATTCTGCCTGTCTGACTACTCTGTCTGCTATAGTCCCTAACTTCTGGATTGATTCTGCTGTTGAACCCTGCCTGTCTGACTGCTTATTAACCCCTGTTATTCTGGATTTCCTTTTTGTTGCCGAACCCTCCCTGCCTGACCATTCTAGTGGTGTGCCCTTGGACTGCATTACTGTTGCCAAATCCTGGCTTCACCAGTCTCACTAGTCTCTCCAGCTTCACCAGTCTCACTAGTCTCTCCAGCTTCACCAGTCTCACTAGTCTCTCCAGCTTCACCAGCCTCACTAGTCTCTCCAGCTTCAGCAGTCTCACTAGCCTCTCCAGCTTAACCAGTCTCACTAGCCTCTCAAGCTTCACCAGTCTCACTAGCCTCTCCAGCTTCACCAGTCTCAGTAGTCTCTGCAGCTTCACCAGTCTCACAAGTCTCTCCAGCTTTACCAGTCTCACTAGTCTCTCCAGCTTCACCAGTCTCACTAGTCTCTCCATCTTCACCAGTCTCACTAGTCTCTCCAGCTTCATCAGCCTCACTAGTCTCACTAGCCTCTCCAGCTTCACTAGTCTCACAAGCCTCTCCAGCTTCACCAGTCTCACTAGCCTCTCAAGCTTCACCAGTCTCAGTAGTCTCTCCAGCTTCACCAGTCTCACTAGCCTCTCCAGCTTCACCAGTCTCACAAGCCTATCCAGTCTCACAAGCTTCTCCAGCTTCACCAGTCTCACAAGCCTCTCCAGCTTCACCAGTCTCACAAGCCTCTCCAGCTTCACCAGTCTCAGCCGTCTCTGTAGCTTCACCAGTCTCAGCAGTCTCTGTAGCTTCACCAGTCTCAGTAGTCTCTACAGTTTCACCAGTCTCAGTAGTCTCTCCAGCTTCACCAGTCTCAGTAGTCTCTCCAGCTTCACCAGTCTCACTAGCCTCTCCAGCTTCACCAGTCTCAGTAGTCTCTCCAGCTTCACCAGTCTCAGTAGTCTCTCCAGCTTCACCAGTCTCAGTAGTCTCTCCAGCTTCACCAGTCTCACTAGCCTCTCCAGCTTCACCAGTCTCACAAGCCTCTCCAGTCTCACAAGCTTCTCCAGCTTCACCAGTCTCACAAGCCTCTCCAGCTTCACCAGTCTCACTAGTCTCTCAAGCTTCACCAGTCTCACTAGCCTCTCCAGCTTCACCAGTCTCAGCAGTCTCTGTAGCTTCACCAGTCTCAGTAGTCTCTTCAGCTTCACCAGTCTCTCCAGCTTCACCAGTCTTACTAGCCTCTCCAGCTTCATCAGTCTCAGAAGCCTCTCCAGTCTCACAAGCTTCTCCAGCTTCACCAGTCTCATAAGCCTCTCCAGCTTCACCAGTCTCACAAGCCTCTCCAGCTTCACCAGTCTCACTAGCCTCTTCAGTCTCTGTAGCTTCACCAGTCTCACAAACCTCTCCAGCTTCACCCGTCTCACAAGCTTTTCCAGCTTCACTAGTCTCATAATCCTCTCCAGCTTCACCAGTCTCAATAGTCTCTCCAGCTTTACCAGTCTCACTAGTCTCTCCAGCTTCACCAGTCTCACTAGTCTCTCCAGCTTCACCAGTCTCACTAGTCTCTCCAGCTTCACCAGTTTCACTTGTCTCTCCAGCTTCAGCAGTCTCACTAGCTTCTCCAGCTTCACCAGTCTCACTAGCCTCTCCAGCTTCACTAGTCTCACTAGCCTCTCCAACTTCACCAGTCTCACTAGCCTCTTAAGTTTCACCAGTCTCACTAGCCTATCCAGCTTCACCAGTCTCAGTAGTCTCTGTAGCTTCACCAGTCTCAGTAGTCTCTCCAGCTTCACCAGTCTCAGTAGTCTCTCCAGCTTCTTCAGCTTTTCCAGTCTCCCTAGCCTCTCCAGCTTCACCAGTCTCACAAGCCTCTCCAGTCTCACAAGCTTCTCCAGCTTCACCAGTCTCACAAGACTCTCCAGCTTCACCAGTCTCACAAGCCTCTGTAGCTTCACCAGTCTCACTAGCCTATCCAGCTTCACCAGTCTCTGTAGCTTCACCAGTCTCACAAGCCTCTCCAGCTTCACCCATCTCACAAGCTTTTCCAGCTTCACTAGTCTCACCATCCTCTCCAGCTTCACCAGTCTCACTAGTCTCTGTAGCCTCACCAGTCTCACTAGTCTCACAAGCTTCTCCAGCTTCCCCAGTCTCACTAGCCTCTCCAGCTTCACCAGTCTCACTAGCCTCTCCAGCTTCTCCAGTCCCACTAGTCTCTGTAGCTTTACCAGTCTCACTCATTGGTTGACAAGTTTCTTTAGCTTTACCCATCTCTCTAGCTTCACTACTCTCTTAAGCCTCTTTATCATTACCAGTTTCTCTGTTATTTAAAGGGACAGTCACGTTTAAAAATAATAAATATATCATGATTCAAATAGAGCATGTAATTTTAAAAAACTTTCCTATTTACTTTTATCACCAATTTTGCTTTGTTCTCTTGGTATTCTTAGTTGAAAGCTAAATCTAGGAGGTTCATATGCTAATTTCTTAGACCTTGAAGGCCGCCTCTAAGCTGAATGCATTTTGACCACTAAAAAGCGTTAGTTCATGTGTTTCATATAGATAACATTGAGCTCATGCACGTACATTTACCGAGGAGTGAGCACTGATTGGCTAGAATGCTCTGTAGATGCATAGATACAAGGTAATTACAGAGTTAAAATGTGTATTATTATAACTGTGTTGGTTATGCAAAACTGGGGAATGGGTAATTAAGGGATTATCTATCTGTTAAAACAACAACAATTCTGCTGTTTACTGTCCCTTTAATGTAGTTGATTAACCCAATTCTGTCTTGTGGTGAATCAGCTTGATAGAGTAGAACTAGAACTGGTGAAAATGAAGAGACTTCTTGAATTATGACGATTGCTACACCTCCCTTGCTTATCTAAGCTTAATATACAATGATTTTAATTAAAAAAAACAAAACAATTTTCATATCAACCATGTAATCAATAGCAGCATGTGATCTCTCATTTAAAAGAGACCTTCCTTTTTTAATAAAAATATGAGATTTCTGGGGGAACTTCCGGGCGGCGGCCATCTATGGACGCAAAACTGTTGGCTGCTCACACCTTCCTGCAGAAATTATAGAATATCGCAAGATATAACTAGTATTTGGGCTTTAAATTGTTGGAAGCAAGACTGTAAAAAGTTTATCTCTCATTTGATGCCTCCCTTCTTAGGATCGTGCAGCACCTACATTTTCCAGAGCTATTTCAAGGCTGAGGCCTTTTCAAAAACCCCCAGTGACTCTCACCCGGGTAACCACTGTTGCGCAGCCCCTGTTGCGGGCTGTTTATTTACTTAACATCTTTATCATGGATCCTTACACTACTGAGGGCTTTCTTGAGGAGCTGCGAAACCTACTAGCTGACTACCTAGTGGCTTTTGAGGAATCTCTGTCAGCAGCGCTGGGTACTAATAGCGGCTGCCCCGCTCAGAAACCTACCCTACCCAAGCTTGATCCCACGGAGCACATTAGAGAGGCTGACACGGAGCCTCAATGTTCGCTCCCCATACCTCACATCACTAAGGTCAAGCCAGATTCCACAGAAGTGGGCTTTGCAGCGGGGAAGGAAGGAACAGCTAAGCCAGCACTATCGGATATATTCGAAGGCACTGGAGGTACAGACAGACCTGGCTCCATGCAGCTTCGGGAGCTATGTGGCCTTACACCTACATGGACCACGGGAGTAGACTCTGCTCTAGTTACTGAAGCCTTACAACCGCAGGTATTACATTCGATGCACACTCTCCCGCCACCCATGCCGATAACCCTACCAAGTACCCCACCTGCGGGAGGACCGTTGTCCTTGGGCCGGCTGGAAAAGCTGATGTGGATGCGATGCTCAGTGAATACTCCGGACTTATCCTATGCAGTACAACTGCCTGCGCACAATAAGGCGTTCTTGCCCATGGGATCACAGACTCTAGATACCGAGGTGGTCATTAAGTTCAGACTTACCTGCTTTGACTGGCATCAAGGACTCTGGAGGCCCAGGAGCAGGTCCGGTGTTGGATAGAGACATCTAGTTTGAGCTGGGACAAGAGGTTTCATCTAGCGACCCACACTGGTTTTGTACACCATAGATGATGACCTCTAGTCTGAAAGGCCGTTAAAGGGCTCATATATAGATACGTTTATTTCCCTCATTGTGACCCCACATTCCATATACCTGCGTGCTTGTCACTAACGCTAATATGGTGGATACTCATACTCATCCACTGCTACCATTGGGATGATATACTGGGGTCTAAGTATGTTTGTGAACTTTCTCTTTTGAATATTGCCCAATATGCTTTACAGCTGGTCCTTGCAGCCAGCTTACAGATTCATTTGATCTCTATTGTAGCGGAGACAGGTGAAGAAGTTTCATCAATATTTTAATGTAAAATAAAAAGCATTTGCTATGCCTGTAAATAATGATTATGAATAACCCAGCTAGAGAGGGGTCCACTGTTTGATTCTCAGTTATACTGGCAAGTAAGCTGGCAAGTAAACCTCAGAGAATGTAACACTATTCTACAGCTTACTTTCCTGTAAAGAGCCGCCTATCATCTGCCCCCTAATTCAGAAGCTCCACTTGTAGAGTGTTAAGGCCAGGACCCCTACAAATCTCCCCACCCACCAATGGTGCAGATACTCAAATTGTTTCTAGTTAGGTTTCACATATAATTGTATCTTGATGTGGGAGCTTCCAAGCAGTGGCTAGGTCCAATAGACTGTTACATCATTTTTATTACATAGATCTTAAGTGAGGCACGTCCCTTGTTATGATAAGCCCATTATCTGCAAGTATTTTTTTTAATTCTGTTCCTATTCTTCGGTTGTTTTTCCTTTATCCTCTCCGAATATTTGATACCAGGTAACAGCGTTATTAAAGGCCCATAAGTGACCGTTTATAACATTTAGGTCCCTCCCCCAAGTTCAATATCCTCATCTAGGTCCAAGAGTGGCTGAACACATCTTGGGAGTCATCCTGTTTCACTCTAGTTATGGAAGTGGACATGTTGCCCTGAAATTTACTTTGAATCTAGAGTACTTAGATAGCCATATGCTTCACATATATTCATTATTGATGTGTTTTTGTATCAATTTATGTTAACTAAATGGCCCAAGAGTGGCCTTCATGTAACTACCAAATCCCCTCATCTTATTGAGTCAGCAGGTCCAAATGACCAGAGTAGTAGTTACCCCAATGCTATTATTCCCCAGAAAAATGAGGTTTCATTTATGTTTGTTAGACTCTTTTGTTGACATTTGATTATTGTTGTCACCGAATGCGTTCCAAAGTATGCAATCAGTGTACTAGTTAATGTTCTCATACGGTTAACATTGAAGCAAGGCATTGTTTTGATGACTACTCTTTGGTTTTTATTTTGTTTTTGTTTGTTTTTTAGTCTGAAAACAACCTGTACGCTTATCTCTTTTGAGAATGGTCTTATATTACATTTTGTAATGTACAAAAAACCTCAATAAAAATCTTTAAAATAAAAAATAAATAAAAAAAAAATAAAAAAAATAGGAGATTTCTTATCTTTTGGGAGCTGAACATACCATAACTATGGGTAGAAGTAACACTCTCTCCTGAATTAAGAGATTTTACTTTTGTCAGTGAGGACCGTCATCTCATTTCTCCATATATTATTGTAACAATGAATTATAGTATTGTTCAGTGCAGATCATACACTCCTTGGGGTCTATTTAACAAGGGCCGAATGGCCCCTGTTCCCCTTGTTTCCGCGTGAGCCTTCAGGCTTGCTGGAAACAGGAGTTAAGAAGCAGCGGTCTTAAGACCGCTGCTCCTAAACTCATACGCCGCCTCTGATGCGGCGTATAGCAATCCGCCCAATCATGTACGATCGGGCTGATTGACACCCCCTGCTAGCAGCCTGTAGGGGGCGGTATTGCACCAGCAGTTCACAAGAACTGCTGGTGCAATGATAAATGCCGACAGCGTATGCTGTCTGCATTTATCGATGTGCGGCGCACATGGTTCGCTACAGGGAGTGCAGAATTATTAGGCAAATGAGTATTTTGACCACATCATCCTCTTTATGCATGTTGTCTTACTCCAAGCTGTATAGGCTTGAAAGCCTACTACCAATTAAGCATATTAGGTGATGTGCATCTCTGTAATGAGAAGGGGTGTGGTCTAATGACATCAACACCCTATATCAGGTGTGCATAATTATTAGGCAACTTCCTTTCCTTTGGCAAAATGGGTCAAAAGAAGGACTTGACAGGCTCAGAAAAGTCAAAAATAGTGAGATATCTTGCAGAGGGATGCAGCACTCTTAAAATTGCAAAGCTTCAGAAGCGTGATCATTGAACAATCAAGCGTTTCATTCAAAATAGTCAACAGGGTCGCAAGAAGCGTGTGGAAAAACCATGGCGCAAAATAACTGCCCATGAACTGAGAAAAGTCAAGCGTGCAGCTGCCAAGATGCCACTTGCCACCAGTTTGGCCATATTTCAGAGCTGCAACATCACTGGAGTGCCCAAAAGCACAAGGTGTGCAATACTCAGAGACATGGCCAAGGTAAGAAAGGCTGAAAGACGACCACCACTGAACAAGACACACAAGCTGAAACGTCAAGACTGGGCCAAGAAATATCTCAAGACTGATTTTTCTAAGGTTTTATGGACTGATGAAATGAGAGTGAGTCTTGATGGGCCAGATGGATGGGCCCGTGGCTGGATTGGTAAAGGGCAGAGAGCTCCAGTCCGACTCAGACGCCAGCAAGGTGGAGGTGGAGTACTGTTTTGGCCTGGTATCATCAAAGATGAGCTTGTGGGGCCTTTTCGAGTTGAGGATGGAGTCAAGCTCAACTCCCAGTCCTACTGCCAGTTTCTGGAAGACACCTTCTTCAAGCAGTGGTACAGGAAGAAGTCTGCATCCTTCAAGAAAAACATGATTTTTATGCAGGACAATGCTCCATCACACGCGTCCAAGTACTCCACAGCGTGGCTGGCAAGAAAGGGTATAAAAGAAGAAAATCTAATGACATGGCCTCCTTGTTCACCTGATCTGAACCCAATTGAGAACCTGTGGTCCATCATCAAATGTGAGATTTACAAGGAGGGAAAACAGTACACCTCTCTGAACAGTGTCTGGGAGGCTGTGGTTGCTGCTGCACGCAATGTTGATGGTGAACAGATCAAAACACTGACAGAATCCATGGATGGCAGGCTTTTGAGTGTCCTTGCAAAGAAAGGTGGCTATATTGGTCACTGATTTGTTTTTGTTTTGTTTTTGAATGTCAGAAATGTATATTTGTGAATGTTGAGATGTTATATTGGTTTCACTGGTAAAAATAAATAATTGAAATGGGTATATATTTGTTTTTTGTTAAGTTGCCTAATAATTATGCACAGTAATAGTCACCTGCACACACAGATATCCCCCTAAAATAGCTATAACTAAAAACAAACTAAAAACTACTTCCAAAACTATTCAGCTTTGATATTAATGAGTTTTTTGGGTTCATTGAGAACATGGTTGTTGTTCAATAATAAAATTAATCCTCAAAAATACAACTTGCCTAATAATTCTGCACTCCCTGTATAGCGGATCATGTCTGTCCGCACATATATAAATAGACCCCCTTACCTTATCTTTTAAGTGCACTGTCTGACATACCCTCTCACAACATAGACCCCCACAAACATATCTGTCTATTCAAAGATCAAATATTTCAACTTATAGAAAATAACAAGTAAATGGACATTAAAGACTTGTAATTAATGTATTGCATCTAAAATAAGTGATTAAAATAGACAGCAATAGCTATATAAGTATCACAATGTAGTAAAAAGAATTAAAGTGTCACACACTGTGAATCATACATATGGAGTACAATATAAAAGCTAAACACAAGGCTAAATAAAGCATATTTAAACCGAAAAACAAACTGCTTGCCTGGCTAGATCTGTAATCCACACTACTCGTTTCAGCGCTCCTAAACCTTTTCATATCAAACAAATATTTTTAACTAATACTCTTTCATATTCATGAAAATCTGGTTGAGTTTAATGTCCCTTTTACTGAAATAACGTCCCATTGGTTAAACTAAATCAGGTTAAAATAAGGTTTGAAAATTCAACATTGCTGGAATTCAACATTGCACATGAAAGTTATTTTGCACTCATGTGCAATCCCGCCTCCTGCCCGCGCACAGCCAATTACGCGCGGGCAGGAGCTGTCAATCTGCCCAGTCGGACGAGACCGGGGGAGATTGAAATTTACCACTTAAGAGTTGGCGAAAGGTTAGGGAAGCAGCGGTCTGATTGATGACCTCTGCTTCATAAATTTTTGTGAGAACATGCAGTCGCAGGCAGTTGAAGGGGTTGATAAATCGACCCCATAATAGAATTTCCCAACTGCGTTAGCTAATCACACCTTACAGGCTGCTTTATGTGATGTTTGTTTTATTCAGTTCCATGTGTTCTGCATGACCTTGTTCCATGGAACACTCAGTATAAAGTCTTGGCAAAACTGAAATCTGCAACATTACACTGTAAAACATATATTGTGTGATCTGTAAGAGCTTGCGCACATTGCACAAATTCTATTATAAAGACCACTTACTGAAAACAAAATAGTGTATCCCACTAAGGAAACAATTAGTCATAAGTGACCATGGTACATTATTCAGCGATGCAGAACCAGAATGCATTGTTGGCAGTTTCTACAGCCCAGGAAGAGAGGATTATTCTTTCAGATGTAATCATGGATCGTCTCTGTACAGCTGTGGTTAGGATTATTAATAATAAACAGAAGTATTTTCACTTTTTTTCCACACCCATGTAAAAAATAAGTTTTTTTCCCCAACTCAAGTCTGATTTTGTATAAACATTTAAATAAAAGTTTAGAGGATATTTAATCCCCCAGAATAGCATTATCCATGATTTTTCTACTATTTCATGTGTGTTTTTACCGGGTTCCTCTGAAATATCAGTATTATAATCTTGTGTCTATTTAATAAACACATTTCAAAATTTTCAAAAATGTATTTTTCTAGAGATTTGCACCACTGTAACAGTGTTTGGGATCTTTGTCTGGCGTCATTCCTTTTAAAAGGACCCAGGTTGTCAAAAAACACCTAGCCACACTCTGTAGGATGCCCATTTCAGATACCTAAAAAAGATAATACTCACTGAAAATCCTCTCTAACAGTGGGAAGACATATAGACATGTCTTGTATGATCTCATTATTAAAGACGCAGGGCCAGGGCTACAATAGAAGCAAACTAGGCAACCACCTAAGGGCACCCCTGAAGGGGGGGGGGGGCAAATTTGGTGCATGACATTTTTTCTATGTGTATATATATTTTTATGCTGCTTAAAGGGATACTAAACCCAATTTTTTTTCTTTCATGATTCAGATAGAGCATGCAATTTTAAGTAACTTTCTAATGTAATCCCATTATCAGTTTTCTTCGTTCTCTTGCTATCTTTATTTAAAAAGCAGGAATGTAAATCTTTAGAGCCAGCTCATTTTCAACACCCGGGATAGCACTTGCTTATTGGTGACTGCATTCAGCCAACCAATAAGCAAGTGTAACCCAGGTTCTGAACCAAAAATGCTCCTAAGCTTTACTTTCTTGCTTTTTAAATAAAGATAGCAAGAGAACAAAGAAAAAAACAAAATTTATGCCTGATAAATTTATTTCCAGATATGGTGAGTCCACAGCTTGAGTAATTACGGTTGGGAATATCACTTCTGGCCAGCAGGAGGAGGCAAAGAGCACCACAGTTAAATTGTTTGTATCACTCCCTTACCCACAACCCCCAGTCATTTGACCGAAGGGAAATGGAGAAAAAGGATTAACACAAGGTGTAGAGGTGCCTGAGGTTATAGTCAAAAGAACAACTATCTTAAAATAAAGGGTGGGGCCGTGGACTCACCATATGAGGAAATAAATACATTTATCAGGTAAGCATAAATTTTGTTTTTCTTTCCTAAGATATGGTGAGTCCACGGCTTGAGTAATTACTGTTGGGAACCAATACCAAAGGTAGAGGACACAGATAAATAGGGAGGGACAAGACAGGCAGTCCTAAACAGAAGGCACCACCGCTTGAAGAACCTTTCTCCCAAAAGAAACCTCAGCCGAGGCAAAAGTATAAAATCTGGAAAATTTGGAAAAAGTATGTAGAGAAGAATAAGTTGCAGCTTTGCAAATTTGTTCCACAGAAGCTTCATTTTTGAAAGCCCAAGAAGAGGAAACAGCAGTCTCATAAGCCAAAGAAATTATACTTCATAACTGAAAAGAAACAGTAGTAGCAGTAGCTTTCTGATCTTTACGTTTCCCAGAGAAACAGACAAAGAGGGCAGAGGACTGGCAAAAATCCTTAGTCGCCTGTAAGTAGAATTTAAAGTGAAGGTAAACTTTGATGAATGAAAGCCCATTTTTAAAAATACTATTAAAAACAGGGGCACTTTCATTCATCAAAGTTTACAAAGCAGCCATTTTGATTAAAAACTTACCTTTTTTTCTTTTCACAGCCAGAGCAGCTTCCACCTCCTGGAAATCCTCTCTTCACACGTCAGCAATGACTAATCCGGCTTCCTCCAATCACAGCATGGCCTCAGGCAATGACTACCCTGGGGGGAAAGCCATGATTGGAGGAAGCCGTATTAGTCATTGCTGATGTGTGAAGAGAGGATTTCCAGGAGGGGGAAGCTGCTCTGGCTGTGAAAAGAAAAAAAGGTAAGTTTTTAATAAAGATATTTACACCATATCTTATGGTAAATCTTAAAGTAACAGGCTTGTGAGCCTGAATCATGGTCTCAATGACCGACTCAGAAAAACCACACTTAGAGAGAATTAAGCGTTTAATCTCCAAGCAGTCAGCTTCAGAGAAATTAGATTTGGATGAAGGAAGGGACCCTGAATCAGGAGATCCTTCCTCAGAGGTAGTCTTCAAGGTGGGAGAAATGACATCTCCACTAGGTCTGCAAACCAGATCCTGCAAGGCCACACAGGGACTATTAGAATCACTGATGCCCTCTCCTGTTTGATAAGAGCAATGACTCATGGAAGGAGAGCAAACAGAGGAAACAGGTATGCCAACCTGAAAACCCAAGGAACCGCCAGAGCATCTATCAGAACGGCCTGAAGATCTCTTGACCTTGAACCGTACTTTGGAAGCTTGGTGTTCTGGAGGCACGCCATTAGATCTAACTCCGGCACCCCTTATTTGAGGACTAAGCTGGAAAACACCTGCGTATGGAGTTCCCAATCCCCAGGATGAAAAGTCTGCTCAGAAAATTTGTTGCCCAGTTGACTACTGCTGGAATGTGGGTGGCAGATAGACAGCAATTGTGGGTCTCTGCCCACTGAAGAATCAGAGTAACCTTCTTCATGGCTAAGGAACTCTGAGTTCCTCCCTGGTGATTGATGTAAGCCACAGAGGTTATGTTGTCTGACTGGAATCTGATAAACTGGGCTGAGGACAACTGAGGCCAAGCCAATAGAGCATTGTAAATCGCCCTCAACTCCAAGATGTTGATGGGAAGAGCAGACTCCTCCCGAGTCCAAGGTCCCTGTGCTTTTAACGAGTTCCAGACCGCTCCCTAGCCCAGCAGGCTGGCGTCCATGGTCACAATCACCCAGAAAGGTCTCCAAAAGCATGTGACCTGAGACAGATGCTCCTGGGAAATCCACCACAGGAAAGAATCCCTTGACAACTGATCTAACTCTATTCTCTGTTATAGATCCACATGGTCGCCATTCCATTGTCTGAGCATGTACAACTAAGCTCTCAAATAGAATCGAGCAAAAGGAATGATGTCCATGGAAGCCACCATCAGACAGATTTCCTCCATATATTGAGCCACTGAAGGATGAGCAGTAGCCTGAAGAGGCAAGAGGAAATTATTTAGTTTTTCCTGACCTCTGTCAGAAAAATCTTCATCAATAGAGAATCTATTATGGTCCCTAAGAACACTACTCTTGTAGCAGGGGAAAGGGAGCTTTTTTCCAGATTCACATTCCATCTGTGGGAACGAAGAAAAGACAACAATATCTCTGCGTGAGAATTTGCTTTTTGAAAAGATGGCGTCTGAACCAAAATGTCGTCCAGGTAGGGTGCCACAGCAATTCTACAAAAATGGATCACTGCCAAAAGAGCCCCCAGAACCTTTGTAAAAATTCTGGGAGCCGTGGCTAGACTAAATGGAAGGGCCACAAACTGGAAATGTTTGTCTAGAAAGGCAAATCTCAGGAATCTGTGATGGTCCCTGTGAATAGGAACATGAAGACATGCATCCTTTAGGTCTATGGTTGTCATGAACTGACCCTCTTGTACTAAAGGAAGAATGGAGCATATCATCTCCATCTTGAAGGATGGAACTTTGAGAAACTTGTTTAGACACTTCAAGTCTAGAATGGGATGGAAAGTTTGCTCTTTTTTGGGAACCACAAATAGGTTGGAGGAGAACCCGAGATGCTGTTCCTGCACTGGAACTATGACTCCCAGGGAGGAAAGATGTTGTATACATTTCAAGAATGCCTCTCTCTTTATCTGGTCTGCAGATAATCTTGAGAGAAGAAACCTGCCTCTGGGAGAAAATGTCTTGAATTCCAATTTGTAACCCTGGGATACTATGTCCACAGTCCAGGGATCTGGGACATCTCATATCCAGGCTTGAGAGAACTTAGAAATCCAGGATTAGGGGCTAACCCTTCATGCTGATTTGGAATCAGCTGCTGGTTTCTTTGATTGTTTCCTCTTGTTCCAAGACTGATCGGGTTTCCAAGAAGACTTGGATAGTTCCTGCTTGGAAGAAGAAGGGAAAGACTTTCCTCTGAAGTTACAAAAGGAACGAAAATTACTCTGACGTCCTTTAGGCCTATTCTTCTTATCTTGAGGTAAAAAAGACCCTTTCCACCCGTAATATCATAGATAATTTCTGCCAAATCGGGTCCAAACAAGGTTTTGCCCTTGTAAGGAATCGCCAGAAGCTTGACTTTAGAGGACACATCCGCAGACCAGGATTTCAACAATAATGCCCTGCGGGCTAGGACAGCGAAACTAGAAGTTTTCGCTCCTAGTCTAACAACCTGTAAAATGGCATCTGCAATAAAGGAATTGGCCGATTTAAGAGCTTTAATCCTATCTTGAATTTCATCCAAGGAAGTCTCTACTTGAAGAGACTCAGACAACACGTCGAACCAATAAGATGCTGCACTAGTCACGGTGGCAATACACACCTCAGGTTGCCATTGGAGACCTTGATGAACATATATATTTTTGAAGGATACCACCTGAGTCTCAGAAGAAGGAATTATTCTGTCCGAATCCGAGATTTCATCCTCAGAACGTCCCAATGTATCTTCCCCATCAGACTTATGAGAAAGGGCAACTTGGGAAACAGAACTGAGGACAGGCACCTTACTTTCTGAATTTCTAGATTTCCTCTTGCGTTTTCCCTGTAATCTGGGAATGGCAGCTAATGCCGCAGATGCCGCTGAAGATAAGTGGGCAGCAATTTCTGCTTTTAAATAAACTCCACTAGGAGTTATTGAGGGACTGCAGGGCACTGCATATGACGCCATTGAGGCTTGGGACATAGCAGGAGAAAGCTGAGGTATTATTTTAACAGCATCATCCAGAGAGACATTATGCTAAAAAATGTTACCTATATTTTGCAAGGTTTTTTTGACTCATGAAGAACAAAATTGCATAGGAGCTGCAATTTGTGCAACTAAACATAATAAGCATAAATTCACGAGAGAAGGCTCTTGCTCCATATCAGACATGTTGTGAAACAGTAAATAAACTTGTACAGATAAGTTTCAAAGATTTTAATATTCAATTAAAATAAGCAAAGGAAAAAATACACTTTTTATCCCAAATTAGGATCGATCCCCAACTAAAATTATGGGAGAAAAGTTAAGAAAAAACATTTAATAAACATCAAATAAACTTCTAAAATACCCCTCAGGCAACCCAACACCTCAATTATTGAGGTGCCTTACCACTACCAATTAAGACCGGATCACCTAGAAATGGAGCAAAGACAACTTTTTCTTCAGAAACGTTATGATGAAGTTAAGCCAGTCATGTGACCGCAACTGCTGTTATGTTGTCTGACTTTCAAATTACTGCTGCGACACAGAGAGGCACTTAAAATAGCTTCCTGGTACACTGAGTACCAGAAATATCCGTTTTTTTCAAACCGGACAGTTTAAAATATTGCATTGTTTTATTTAAAGCAAAGGGGAAATGAATAAGCTGCTGAAATAGAAAATTCAGCTTTACTTTCAGTTTAAACTTGTATTGTTTTATCAAGTAAATATGTGTCAGAAATCAAAGCATAATAAAAACATTTTACCCTTTCTTTTTAAAAGAGTTTAAATGTTAGTCTCACACATGCTACAGTGCCTGCTTCATGCCCCCAATGTAACCCATACAACAGGATTATCTATGTCCCAATAAAAAAGCAGTTTTTTTTAATTTGTTAAGTGCATGGTCTTCCCAACTGGAAGAAAAAGCACTTACCTGCTCGGTTGTCCGGCATGTAGACAGTTACAAGGTATGAGAAGACACAGTTCTTCACAGAGACCTTTGAAAAAGAAAGAACAGAGTAGCCAACTATGGCTTTCTAAACTAGGGCAGCAATTGTTAAGAAAACGCAGTAAGTACCTCTTTACAAGTTCCTAACTGCTTTAAAGCCACTACTACCCGACTGCAAGGAATGACATGGTATACGGCTATACCCCAAAACTTGCTTGTAGATTAAATCAAAATTTATCTTCAGACACCTAAACTTCACCTCCTTCATGCACCGAAGGCAAAGAGAATGACTGGGGGTTGTGGGTAAGGGAGAGATACTTAACAGTTTAACTGTGGTGCTCTTTGCCTCCTCCTGCTGGCCAGGAGTGATATTCCCAACAGTAATTACTCAAGCCATGGACTCACCATATCTTAGGAAAGAAATTGACAATAGGACTAAATTAAAAAGTTGCTTAAAGTTGCATGCTCTATCTGATTCTGAATCATTATAGAACATTTTTGGATTTAGTATACCTTCAACTTAGGCTTCATAGGGCTAGATTACGAGTGGATTGGTAGTTTGCTCTGCCGCTCCCACGTTAACTCAGCTCAACTTCAGCTTTTTGCATGCGTCAGGTAGAGTGCGTGTTACAAGTTAAAAGTAAAAAGCTTTCCCTTGCATGATAATCTGACGTGCGCAAAAAGCGAAAGTTAGAATATTGTGACCGCATTATTGTTATTTCCCTATAGACTTTAATGGAGTGCGAAAAGCGGGAAAAAATAACCAACAAGTTGCGCAAACCCAATCGTGTTTTCTCAAGTGGGCTAACCCAACATGAAATGTTAATATTTCACATTCCAATGCTCTTCGTATAGCAGAATATGTTCTATTTATTGAGATTACAAATTATTAAGGGGGATTACAAACAAAAAGTAATACAACACATAGAAATGCCCAGCACTCACCAGCTAGCTCACAGCTAAGATAAAATCACAACTGAAAAGGTTAGTTACTGCATCTGGCCAAATGGGAAAGCTCAGGCACCACGTCAAGGTCCTTTCCATTGCTTGAGTCCCTAACACAGCCACACCATCATGCGAGCTCAAAAAGCCAAACAGACTGAGAACAAAGAAGGGGTGCACAGGTGGATGTAATCACCCAGAGAAAATACAAAACATGGAAGGGAACTGCACTCCAAGACCGGACCAGGTACACATCCTGTGACTCAGCAACATCCAGCCCTGGGTGCTAAATAGCACTCCAAAAAAAGCTGTGATGTCATTAGAGCCACAGGCAGTTAACCCCAGTCCTGAATGGGTGCAAGAAACAAGGGGGATTACAAACTAAAAGTAATACAACACATAGAAACACCCAGCACTCACCATCTAGCTCACAGCTAAGATAAAATCACAACTGGAAAGGTTAGTTATCGCATCTGGCCAAATGGGAAAGCTCAGGCACCACGTCAAGGTCCTTTCCATTGCCTGAGTCCCTAACACAGCCACACCATCATGCGAGCTCACAAAGCCAAACAGACTGAGAATAAAGAAGGGGTGCACAGGTGGATGCAATCACCCAGAGAAAATACAAAACATGGAAGGGAACTGCACTCCAAGACCGGACCAGGTACACATCCTGTGACTCAGCAACATCCAGTCCTGGGTGCTAAATAGCACTCCAAAAAAGCTGTGATGTCACAGAGCAACAGGCAGTAAACCCCATGATTATATATAGATATATACAGATATATAGGAATATCTATTTATAAATACTTAGAACACATTCCCTTATGGGAAGAAAATTAGAATGTGAAATATTTACAGTAAATACACAGCTAAATATTACATTTAAAGTGACTATTGCATAATGATTATTTTACATGTATTCAGCTACCTGAATACAAAGAGCTCCAATGCCCTTATATAGATTTTGAGCAAGGTTTGGAGTTCCAAGGAAAGAGATCCCCTGATAGCACTCTGTGCCCAGGCTAAGCGTGAGGCAGAAATTGTTAAAATATAACTTTTATTCTGTTTGCTGCAATAAATGTGAGGCAGGAATTGTTAAAATATAACTTTTATTCTGTTTGCTGCAATAAATTCTCGTGAGGATGGTTATCTCCTAAGTATTCTAATATCTGGCCTTGTATCAATATTTTCAAAATATCCGGAGACACTCAAAAGTAACCAAATTATTAGTCTAATGGAATCACTGTTGTTTGTGAAAGCTGGAGTGGCACCGGATTGGAATACTATTTCACAATATCAAAGAAATAGTGTTGTAATGTGTATATTGGGCGATGATGTACATCATATCCTGGACTCTGTATATATCATACGCAGCCTTCTGTGTGTCAATGTGCTGGTGTTAAATGTTAAACAACATAGTTGCGACGTATGTGTTGTACTGTATGTTCTGATTATCGTGCACCAACTACTGTGTTGCGTTAACTTGCAATCTCATAGAGTTAAACAGATATGAAACCCAAATTTTTTCTTTCATGATTCAGATAGAGCATGCTATTTTTAGCAACTTTCTAATTTACTCCTATTATCAATATTTTTTTGTTCTCTTGGTATGCTTTGTTGAAGGAGCAGCAATGCACTACTGGTTGCTGACTGAACACGAGTGAGCCAATGACAATCGGTATATATATGCAGCCACCAATCAGCCGCTAGAACCTAGGTTCTTTGCTGCTCCTGAACTTTCCTAGATAAACCTTTCAGCAAAGGATAACAAGAGAAGGAAACAAATTCATTAACAGAAGTAAATTGAAAATTTGTTTAAAATTGTATTCTCTATCTGAATCATGAAAGAAAAAAATTAAAATCAAAATTGTAGTGCTGTATCAGCAACAGTAATAATGTTGCTATACTTCAATTAAATATGCAATTATGTGGCCATGCCGTTCATGCAGAGTGTGGTACTGCTAATATTTTCTTTACAATAAAGGGTACAAACACACATTTTTATTGGTTTCATACACACAGGGGTATATCTGAGTTCTTATCATAACATGTCCCTATATTATGTGAATAATACTTGTCCTAGATAATGTGATTACTTGAATCACTATTGGATTGAACATACGTGTCACCTTGTTCAAACTTATCTAAGTGCGTCCCAGTACAAATTGTGTTTATATTAATTGTGGGTTCAATCCCAGTAAATTGGGATGTGATTACTTAGACATTCCTGAACAGTTTAGGCTATGTTCTAATACTATGTATCGTCAGTATTCTATCTAGTGCGCTTCTATCATATCAGCTGATTGCGATTTGGTCTGTCTGCTCAGACATACTGTACCTGAAGAGATTGGTATTATGTTCCACTCCCTATATAGTTAATATTGTGCTGAGTTTGTCCCTTAATAATGAACAGTTCAGGCTAAGATCTAATACAATGTATTGTCTTGATAGTACCTAGTGCGCTTCTGTAATATCAGCTGATTGCGCTTTGGTCTGTCTGCTCAGACGTACCTGAACAGATGAGTACTATGTTCAACTACCATATACTGTTTATAACATGCCCAGTGCTTCCCTATAATAGCAGCTGGTTGTGCTTACAGTCTAGCTATAGTGGTTCAAAACAGTGATTGGATTGACTAGCGTATAATAATGTTTTTACAGCGATACTCGGATAATTTAAAAACTACACAATACGGACCCCATCGTCCCACACAACCCACCTAATGCGTTTAGCCAGTTAAGGCTTTATCAAAGACTATATAGATGTCTATATATGTCTACATATGTATTTATGTGTTTATATGTGTATATATGTCTGTAAATACATATATACACATATAAATACAGATGTACACATATATATACATACATACATATACATTTATTTTTAGGAGACAAGGATGTAAGGTTAGGAGCCAGCCCAGTTTTGTCTCAGCACCTGGGTAGCAGTCCTAGGTGCTGAATCAAAAATGGGCTGTCTCTTAAGCTTACATTCCTGCTTTTTCAAATAAAGATAGCAAGAGAATAAAGAAAAATTGATAATAAGAGTAAATTAGAAAGTTGCTTAAATTTGCATGCTCTATCTGAATCATGAAAGAAAAAAATTGGGTTTAGTGTCCCTTAAAGTGGAGTTTCTTTGCAATGAAAGTTTTTCCTAAAAACGTTTTTTTAATTATACATATGTATACAAAAACCACATTGCAATATGAGTTAATAATTTACTATCTAATTCTGCACTACAGATTATTAAATTTGAAGTGTCACTGAGATAAGCAAACACTTGGAAATGTACAATGATATTAAAAAGGGGAAGACAACAGCTGGATAGAAAAAGGAAGTTGTTGAAAACAGAGAGTGCTGACAGTCATGGAAGGTCATTGCAGACCTGGAATTTTTTTTTTTAATTATCTCTCCTTTCTCGCACTATATTTCGCAACTCCCTCCTCTTTTTAATCTCTCTTTTTACCCTCTCCCTTCTCTCTCAGGCAATATCTTCTCTTTACACTCTTTCTTTCCCCTCTTTCATATCTCTTCACTCTTTTTTTTCTCCATTCTCTCTTAACTTCTCCAGCCCAATTTTTCTTTCTCTGCCCACTTTACCCCCTCAGAAGTAACAGTCTAAGCACTAATGGGGTCGCTGCAGCCCTAGAGGAATAACATATCCTTGCATTTTCATGGATATCTAATATACCTTTAGATAATAGTTTTAGCACATAGCCCAAAATGTGTGTTTGTCAGTACTGCAACTGGAATGTACATTCTGTAAATACAATGTGCCAAGTTTTCTACTTACATCCAGACTTCAGACTAAACATTCACTAACTTTTACTCGCCACCGTTACATTTTCACTCGCCAATGGCTAGTGGAAATTTTGAGCCCTGTATGTACAGGGAGTGCAGAATTATTAGGCAAGTTGTATTTTTGAGGATTAATTTTATTATTGAACAACAACCATGTTCTCAATGAACCCAAAAAACTCATTAATATCAAAGCTGAATAGTTTTGGAAGTAGTTTTTAGTTTGTTTTTAGTTATAGCTATTTTAGGGGGATATCTGCGTGTGCAGGTGACTATTACTGTGCATAATTATTAGGCAACTTAACAAAAAACAAATATATACCCATTTCAATTATTTATTTTTACAAGTGAAACCAATATAACATCTCAACATTCACAAATATACATTTCTGACATTCAAAAACAAAACAAAAACAAATCAGTGACCAATATAGCCACCTTTCTTTGCAAGGACACTCAAAAGCCTGCCATCCATGGATTCTGTCAGTGTTTTGATCTGTTCACCATCAACATTGCGTGCAGCAGCAACCACAGCCTCTCAGACACTGTTCAGAGAGGTGTACTGTTTTCCCTCCTTGTAAATCTCACATTTGATGATGGACCACAGGTTCTCAATGGGGTTCAGATCAGGTGAACAAGGAGGCCATGTCATTAGATTTTCTTTTTTTATACCCTTTCTTGCCAGCCACGCTGTGGAGTACTTGGACGCGTGTGATGGAGCATTGTCCTGCATGAAAATCATGTTTTTCTTGAAGGATGCAGACTTCTTCCTGTACCACTGCTTGAAGAAGGTGTCTTCCAGAAACTGACAGTAGGACTGGGAGTTGAGCTCGACTCCATCCTCAACCCGAAAAGGCCCCACAAGCTCATCTTTGATAATACCAGCCCAAACCAGTACTCCACCTCCACCTTGCTGGCGTCTGAGTCGGACTGGAGCTCTCTGCCCTTTACCAATCCAGCCACGGGCCCATCCATCTGGCCCATCAAGACTCACTCTCATTTCATCAGTCCATAAAACCTTCGAAAAATCAGTCTTGAGATATTTCTTGGCCCAGTCTTGACGTTTCAGCTTGTGTGTCTTGTTCAGTGGTGGTCGTCTTTCAGCCTTTCTTACCTTGGCCATGTCTCTGAGTATTGCACACCTTGTGCTTTTGGGCACTCCAGTGATGTTGCAGCTCTGAAATATGGCCAAACTGATGGCAAGTGGCATCTTGGCAGCTGCACGCTTGACTTTTCTCAGTTCATGGGCAGTTATTTTGTGCCTTGGTTTTTCCACACGCTTCTTGCGACCCTGTTGACTATTTTGAATGAAACTCTTGATTGTTCGATGATCACGCTTCAGAAGCTTTGCAATTTTAAGAGTGCTGCATCCCTCTGCAAGATTTCTCACTATTTTTTACTTTTCTGAGCCAGTCAAGTCCTTCTTTTGACCCATTTTGCCAAAGGAAAGGAAGTTGCCTAATAATTATGCACACCTAATATAGGGTGTTGATGTCATTAGACCACACCCCTTCTCATTACAGAGATGCACATCACCTAATATGCTTAATTGGTAGTAGGCTTTCAAGCCTATACAGCTTGGAGTAAGACAACATGCATAAAGAGGATGATGTGGTCAAAATACTCATTTGCCTAATAATTCTGCACTCCCTGTATATATATATATATATATATATATATATATATATATATATATGTGACAGACCCTTCTGTCAGGACTGAAAGAGTTAACTGTGTTTAGCTTTAAGAATCTAATTTCTAAAGACAGGTTTTCTGGCCTCAGCTATTGTGTGCTATAATTACATTTAAGTAATAAACAGGCCATTGTTTAATCACCCTCAGAGAACAGACGCTAGGTGATAAGACAAGCCAAATGTGTTTAAGTTGTTATCTGCCTAAGTAAAGTATTTAAGTAATATAATTCTATTGTATCATGTCAAGGGCGCTTCTCCCTTTTATCTAATGTACAACATTCTTTCAACCCCCATCTGAGGGGGGGGTCAAAAACCTGTATAAATCTGTGTGCTGCCTTCAAATAAAGTTGTCATTCTGTTTTAAACCTGAAACTGGCTGGGTTGTGAATTGCTGATTGTCTATGCAGGACATTGTTCATCTGGGGTTAACCCTTGGTACACAGTTGGTACCGTAACATTGGTGGCAAGCGACGGGAGAATCCTTATCGCCCAGAAGAGCAACTACACAAGCCAGTAACCTCAGGAAGAGGGGGATTATTACAATACTGACTAAGATGGAAAGAGTACCAGGGACAGAAGGAACCAATGGGCCCAGCATATCAGACAGAACCCCTGAAGAAGCAAGCTTTGATCGGGCGGTTAAAATAAGACTGGCATATTATGGCCCCAACCCATCTGCCGAAATTATCGACCGGGTCATAGCAGCTGTGGAGGCCAACCT
Source organism: Bombina bombina (assembly GCF_027579735.1). NCBI lineage: Eukaryota > Metazoa > Chordata > Amphibia > Anura > Bombinatoridae > Bombina > Bombina bombina. The sequence goes on from NC_069506.1 coordinate 38,662,272, forward strand.
ACTTCGCCAAAGCGGCGCTGCAGCAGCCCAAGTCACAGCAACCCCAGTGGAAAAGGGAAAAGTAAATTTTGCAGCTTTTAAAAACTTCCTGGAAACAGAAGGAGAGATTGATGGGTACCTTGCGGATTTTGAGAGGCAATGTGCACTACACAAGGTACCCGCAGAGGACTGGGTCACGATATTATCCGGAAAATTATCCGGCCGGGCCAGTGAGGCTTTTCGGGCCATTCCAGATGAGGAAGTCGGGGATTATAATACTGTAAAAGAGGCTCTGCTCTCCAGGTATGCGGTTACACCGGAGGCATACCGGAGGCGGTTCAGAGACACTGTTAAATTGGCTGGTGATTCCTACCTTGAGTGGGCATGTAAGGTGCACCGCACAGCAGCTCACTGGATAGCGGGGTGCCAAGCCGTATCTGGGGAAGAGGTGCTGCAGCTATTCCTGTTGGAACATTGCTTCGACAAGTTACCCGCAGGAGTTCGAGAGTGGGTTCGGGACCGTAAACCCTCCACCCTGCATGAAGCGGCTCGCTTGGCAGATGAGTATACGGATGCCCGCAAACTGGACACTGCTACCACTAAGCCCCCTGCCAGAGTGGAGTACAGACCCCCAGTCACCCCAGCACCTGCCAGTTACCAACCCCCAGCACACCGCTATACCACACGGTCTCGGGCCACGAACTACCCTCAGAGAGCCTGGTTCAATTCGCGGGGCTACTCACAACCTATTCGGTGCTTTGGATGTAAGCAACTAGGGCACAAAAGACCAGAGTGTCCCCTAAACGCAGCGAACCAAGCACAGTCCTGGAGAAGACCCGCTAGCGGAATCCCACGTAATCCTCAGCCTGCGGCCCGCTATGTAGAGGGGCAAGAATGCTGGGGCATCCTACATGAGGCAGACCTTGTGCAAGCTGCCCACCGGAATAACCGGCAACTGGTTAAAGTGAATGGGAAGGAGGTCAGTGGTCTACGGGATACTGGTGCTACCATGACCTTGCTTCGAAAGAACTTGGTGTCTGAGAAACAGCACACAGGAGACACTGTGGCTGTGAGGGTAGCAGGGGGCACTGTGTTCCGCCTGCCTGTTGCCAGGGTGCATTTGGATTGGGGAGGGGGCGCTAGACCTGTGAATGTGGGGGTCATGAAGGATTTACCAGCTGATGTTCTCCTTGGAAATACCTTGGTCCCCCTTGTTTCTGCCTATGCTCCCATGGGTCCCGCTGATGTTAACCCTGTGACTACCCGTGCTCAGATCCGTGCAGCAGAGACTGACCCCCCTGCTGCTAAGCCCCAGGACGCTGAGCTCAGTAAATCTCTATCCGCTATTGATATGTGGGAGTCACGTTACAATGCGCTGATGAAGGAGAAGAGTCACGTAGAGGATAAAATGGTCACGTTAAATAATCATGTAACAGTGCTAGCGGGAGAGAAGAGGAGTGCAGAGGAAAAAGCACGTTTAGAACAGGAATCTCTGCTAGACAAGCTGCACCGACAGACTGCAGAAAACACCAGCTTGAGAGTGGAACATGAAACATTAAGGACAAACTTAGTGACACTGGAGGAGAAGCTGACACTGGCTCATAGGGAGGTGCAGCAACTCAAGGGCACCCTATGTCAGTATGAAGGGATTGTGGATACCTATAAAGAGCAGGTACAAAAACCACGTAAAGAAGCCGATGATATTTTGAAGGACTGTTTAGCCCTAGTCGGGGCACTGAAGAGGTTGAACCCTTATTTATACAGACAGGGATTCTCTCTCATAACGGGAATACAGATGGATTGTCCCAGCAAACTGACATGCCTACCACCTCCTAGTCCGGTCATCCCCAGGTTGACCCGCAAAAGGGTCAAGCCGGGTCTGCCGGAGTGTTCCACAAGGGGGGAGCTATGTGACAGACCCTTCTGTCAGGACTGAAAGAGTTAACTGTGTTTAGCTTTAAGAATCTAATTTCTAAAGACAGGTTTTCTGGCCTCAGCTATTGTGTGCTATAATTACATTTAAGTAATAAACAGGCCATTGTTTAATCACCCTCAGAGAACAGACGCTAGGTGATAAGACAAGCCAAATGTGTTTAAGTTGTTATCTGCCTAAGTAAAGTATTTAAGTAATATAATTCTATTGTATCATGTCAAGGGCGCTTCTCCCTTTTATCTAATGTACAACATTCTTTCAACCCCCATCTGAGGGGGGGGTCAAAAACCTGTATAAATCTGTGTGCTGCCTTCAAATAAAGTTGTCATTCTGTTTTAAACCTGAAACTGGCTGGGTTGTGAATTGCTGATTGTCTATGCAGGACATTGTTCATCTGGGGTTAACCCTTGGTACACAGTTGGTACCGTAACAATATATATATATAGTCAATTAGAGCGCACTGTCACCATCCAGTCAGCAACCAGGGTGCAGGCAAATCCAAATATTACACAAAAGGCTTGCCACTCACACATGTGCTTTATTGTGCACAAGTAATATACAATATATATATATATATATATATATATATATATATATATATATATATATATATATATATATATATATATATATATATATATATATATATAGTTTGTATATTACTTGTGCACAATACAGCACATAAAAATATATATGTATAGTTCCTCTTATATGAAGAAGTACTCACAGTACTTGATGACTACACTCCTTCCTGCTAAAGAAATAAGATCAATGTGAGACTGAAATGTCAACTTGATTTTATACTTGCAAAGCTTTGATAATAACAGTTGGAAGGTGTTTTTTTTCTCAAGTCCTCTGAGTGCTTCATCATATATGAGGCACTATTTGTTAATTTGGGATGTAAGCACCTGTGCAAGTGAGTGGAAATCAGTGAGTGCATGGAACAATTAATTTTAATATATATATATATATATATATATATATATATATATATATATATGTATATATATATATATATATATATATATATATATATATATATATATATATATATATATATAAACATAAAAAGTCTGGCACTCAGCTAGACTTTCTATGTGTTGTGTTAATTTAATTTTGTAATTTTCCTTATGGGCTTTGCACCCAGGCTTGTCTGGGGTAAACTGCCTGAGTCTCTGATAGCCAGGGGCGTATTTATGCATAGGCCAACGAGGCCAGTGCCTATAGCGACAGATTTGGGGGGTCGGCCGTGGCACTGATATATTGTTAACTACTTTTTCACTTTCAACTTTTTTTCGCCGTTTTTTTTCTTTTTTATGCGGTGGTCACGTCAAGTTTCCCTTCCGCCCGCCTTCCTGCTCTGCTCACACTACTTGCCGGCCGCACATGGATGGAGGGAGCTCCCTTCCAGAGTCCCAGCACTTTTGAGGTAAGCGGCCGGCTGCTTCAGTCTTAGTGAAAAAAAGACAGTAGCTAGGCTAGCGGACGGACTCCTCACACAGTACACGTGGGCAGACCGGATGGACTAGACTGTCTTCAGTCAGTGTAGTGACAACGAGTAAGAGGATTGGAGCGTCAGAGGAGCCAAGCAGCCTGACTCTGTGTGAGACACTGGACTGGAGAGGAGGGGGGTGACCCGGCTGGGCTATCAGTACTAGCAGCAAGCTTGCAAGGTATCTTTTTTATTACCTAGAGTAAAAGTATGAGTGGGGTGATGGTAGATTAGATGTACATGATGCTAGCATGATCACTTTAGATTTGCCGAAATTAGGTGAGGTATGGAAGTGTCAGAGGGACAAAATTGTTTGTGAGTTGGCGGGAAATTACGATCTGGACAAATTATGGGTTGATGGGTTGAGTGAGCAAAATTAATTATGATTCTGTATGGTACATTAGGAGAGATTGTGAGATAAGGACTAGTTAAAGTTACAAAGTAGTCAATTTATTTTGTTTGTTTCAATTATGAAAGGGTATTTCATATTGTATTAATGTATTCATTTTTTATTTTAATTTTAAATGCATGTTTCTGCTGAATAAACCAATATTTTCTTGTCAGGTTTGCAGAGGTCTATCTCTCTCCACTAGCAAAGCTGTGAGAGCTTCCTTTGTTGACCAATAAGCAGAAAGTATACAATCAGTACTGCAGTATTAGTTTCAAATGAAATTCCAGCTTTTAAGGAGCAGACTATATTTTTTATATATATATATATACATGGTAGAATTTTTTTTGAGTAGAATATCCCTT